>NW_026864326.1:0-57856 GCF_026571515.1 Ruditapes philippinarum
GCTTATTAAAATATATTATATTATCTATAAAAGATAGATTACGGGAAAGTTTTCCTTAGCATCCTTAGAATCCTCTGTAACAGCAAACATGTGCTTATTTTAGTTATTGTTTACTATAAAACACTTAACCAAACAGTCAGAAACACATTCTGTAACATAATCATTAATTTATTTATGCATTAGATTATTTCAAGATGTTTACATGTATTCGGTTTGATGCCATTATAATAAACACCCATTGACACAGCATTTGTTGTTATTTATTCCGATTTTACCTGTAATAATTTGCAGGGCCCCATGCATCATAGAACATATGTTTTGTGTCTGGAGGTTTTGGATAATGTTGAACGTGAATCCAGCATAGCATCTGGAGCCGGCTTTACGAATTACACCTGTTTAATTAATAGAAATGTATAGTTTTGTATTAATTAGTAAATAAGTAAACTGCTTTAATGATATGATGATGAAGACAACGCATCAGGTGTATTACGTTACCAACAGCAAATTAGTGTCCAGTACTGCAAAAAAGCTTTTCTATACACTATACATTTTCTTAATAAAGTGAGACAGATTTTCTCAGTAGAGCTCTTTAGAGATTAAATATCGCTGGTTTTATCATCGGGCAAGTCGAAATTTCTCCGTGACAAATAAACTCTGACAATTAGTCTCTTTAATTATCAAGAAATCATGTGCGATAAGTTGTCAGTCACTCGCGGAATTGTTTGTTGATATTAGTAAGTAATGTTGTCAAGGAAAAGATGTGAGGCGGATCTGCCGCCGAGGTATGACAAAATAATATTTAGAAATTGGCATAGAAACAGATTGATGATCTTCTTCACAGCAATTTAAGGCTCAAAGCTGTTCTGCAAGAAAAGTAGTAGCAAGAGGTCCGAATTTCATTAACAGAAAATCAAACAAACAATCTTAATCGTGAACGATCTATTCATATTCAGATATTGTGCGACATATTATTACAAAATGATGACATATATATATAACTGTTTTACCATTCGTCGCCTTAATTCCAGAGTGTCGTAACTCCAGTTTTGGAAAAAAAATGAGTGTTTGGTATCAAAATGTTCGTTTAGCTCTATCTAATGGTAAGAACAACATCACTTAACGATATATTGAATGGGTCGGAATGCTGTATGTCCAAATTGTGATAAAAATAACGTCCATAATGTCGTAACTTCTGAACCAATAGTTTGTTAAGATTCCAGTCACTTGATGATGTTTTGACAAAATATTTTTACGTTTTATATTTCTTGATAACATGTAAGTGTTTTGCTTTAAATTTTATCTAATTATCTATAGATTAATATTTTATTGAACTATTTCAAACCTTTTAAAGAAATAATAACTTCTCTTAACCCTTGAGCTAAATTCAAAGCACCATGCTGTGTTATGAAATTCTGATAGCATGAAAATCGGATAAATTGATACAAACTATTAATATTCACAAGTATCAGCTGTTTGTAACTTGATATGTGATTGATCATATGATTGATTGATCAATGTTATCTTGTACATATTCAGATTAAATACGTACAATCAGGTTTTGCATAACATTGTGGAGATATTGAATTTATACTCAAAACAAATATGCTTGGTGAAAAATTTTCATTCGACTTAAGCGTAGAAAAAATGATTTTGTGAAGAAATGTTACAAAGTCTAAGGACCATATAAAAACATTCAGGAATCTTTAAATTGTCATATTTGTTTCATCAAACGTTTGTTGAAGTAAAATATAATTAATAGTTGACTGAAACTCTCAGATATTGAGCATTGCTTTTATTCGAATGAGTTATTGATGTAAACAGTTCATTTAAAAAAACATTAAAAGCAAACATATACGTAATTGTTATGGTATGTTAGAAATTGTTTGAAAAGAAGTTGTATGTCACCTTTATATATAAATATATAAATACATATTGTAATTGAAGTACAGTAGTTCATTTAAACACCATATTCAGATCTGTAGCATCTTTGAAAATTTTTGAGCTTTGAGTTGCGTAAACAAACATTAGGTAATGATGTTATTGGAAAAGTAAAATACATAGGTTTATTTTTTTATGTTATAGAGAAAGGAACTCATTGTTGATGTTGTTTTTCAAAAATTTAGCAGTTATACTTTCAAACATTTCTGTGTGTTTCCTAAGTGGAATTGTGTTCAACATGCTGTTTGTCTGCAAGTTACAGGTATTCAAAATTGAATTTGGAATGAATTAATGATATAACAAACGAAACCAAAAGTAAATCTGAATTCCAAATATTTTATAGTGATACATTTACAAAAACAGTAATATTTGTTTTGTTGTTCATTTTCAAGGCTCACTATTTCATATAAATTGTCATAAGACAATGAAGTCCGAGTTCAATTTCAACCTTAAAATGCCTGTTCGTGGCCATTTACACTTCACCGCATAGTCTTGATTTTAAGACTTCATGTACTGTTTTTGATCCTGATCACATTCCGTGCTCTGTGGTGCCTAAATTAATGTGTATCCAGACTATTCGTTAAAGGACCCAATTTCTAGTTACGTTTAAATTTAATATAATTTCAATATAAAACAGTAAAATAGTTATTATTTCACATTGTTGTAATTCCTAATTGTAATTATATTTTAGGATCAAATTGCTGTAACTTATTACAGCATTCTGGTTCTTGTATTTGTGACAGTTGATAGTTTCAGGAGTAAATAAATAATTCTGAGGGTGTCACAGTTGATAATAATATTTTATTGTTTGTAGGTTCACTTCAAGTTGTAATAAAAAGGCTGTCCTACAAATACACAAAAAGCATAAATTAGCAAAATAATAAAAGCAAAATAAAGAGCAAACATTAGCAAGCATAAGCAAACAAAAGCAAATTAATTGTAATTAATTTCAAATGTAGATAAATGTTTACTTATGAAGCTGTATTCTAAAAATTATAAAAACTCAAGTCAGCTGAGAAACAGCTGATTCAGAATGGTATGGAAAATATCTGGATCAAAATGAATTTAACCATAGTTTTACATAACCAAATTAAAAAGGACAAAGGACAGGGACAATCTGGGATTTACCTGACTGTAAAGTAAAGATGAGTTCAAACAAAATGTATCAAGGATGGCTTGAGACCATCCTTCTCAAACAATTTCTCTGACCGAAGTGAATATTTTTTTACAAATCCCGCCAAACGTGAAAAAGTGAGATGTTATTTATTTGTTAGCCAATGAAACTTTTTTTTGACCTCTCACACAAAGGTTAGTGTTTATTATATTTAGTTGTCATGAAATTTTAATGATTGAAAGGGATGAGGCCACTAAATTCAGGTCAGACTCATCTATATAAATTCCACACTGTAACATTCTCCCCTGCTTTAAAAAAATGACTCCTGGCATTTTAATTGCAATCTTTGTTAAAATCATCAACAAAGAGACATGAGTATTTAGATAACAGTCATACATATAAATTATTACCACATCAGTTACTTTTCACAGTAGCTTAGAAAAACAAACAAAATAATTAAAAACAACAGTTTTTTTTTAAACTAGACAATATCCTGGATGAGAACTACTTATTTATGTTATCTTAAGAACAACATTACCAACACTTACATCTAAGCTAACTAAGTACTTGCAAGCTTTCTCCCCTATCTAATCTCATCCAGTTTAGAGATTTAAACGTCTTCTATTCAAAACAGCAGCAAGGCATACAGTTATATACATTATGTGGAAAATGTTCACCAGTTTCCAGAATTGAAAACAATACACATTAAAAAAAGAAACTAATAAAAGATATGAATAAAATAGCTCCATGACATTTGTCTTTGTAAAGATACTGTAACATTCTCCCCTAACTCCAATTTAAACAAAAACTTCAAGGTCTGTTTCTGCCGATTGTTGATACATCACATAGTCTTCAAATCTTGCTGGCCTGTTGCGATTTCTAACAGGTCTTGATGGTATGTTGGAGTATCAATAGATGACGAGGTGTGAGAATTTTGGGCAGAAGGAGTTATAGAGGAGTCAACAGTTAAATTTGGTACATTCTCATTACTAGGATCAGAAATGGAATGAAGATTATCATGTGTACTATGAAAATCAGACAAATTGACAACAGATGTACTATCTGGAGCAGACATGTTTGTATACAAAGGAGTTGCATTAGATACATGTGATCTAGTAAAAGAAGTATTACTCACCAGGGAGTTGTATCAGATACACTTGTAAAAGAAGAAGTCAAAGATGTAGCAGTATTATTTGTTATCTGAGGAACAGAAGATCTAACTGCTGGCATCTTTTACAAAAGAAAGGTAAAAATATATCTGATATGTCAATATCAGAACCATCCGATTGTATTTTGTCTACTGAAACCCTATTCTTTTGTTTTACATAACTATCTGACTTCTTTGCATTGTGAGATACAGAAGAAGTAGATGGAATAGTAGAAAAAGGAAGAAGCATATTTCTATGTAAAGTTCTTGGTTTGCCATCTCCATTTTCTTTACAGACTTTAAAAACTGGTATATCACTATTGGGTTTGTCAATAACAATGTACGGATCTTTGGCCCACTTATCGGCTAATTTGTTTTTACCTTTGAGGCCAACGTTAAAAACCAAAACACGATCTCCAACATCAATAGTTGCCTCCCTTACTTTTGCATCATAATTACACTTACCTCTCTTTGCTGCCTTATCAGATTCTGTTAAGGCCACTTTATATGCATAATTTAAACGGTCTTTTAAAGAAGAAATATAGTGTTTCCTACTGCTATCTTGAGATTGAGAAGAATGAGAAGGAAGATTAAGAAACGCATCAACAGCAAGACGTGGGTGTCTCCCAAACATCAAAAAGAATGGAGAATAACCTGTACTGGTATGACGGGTAGCATTATATGCATGCACCAACGGAGCAACAAAAGAACGCCAATTTGACTTTTGGTCGTCATCCAAAGTACTCAACATTCCAATAAGAGTTTGGTTGAATCATTAAACTTCTTCATTACCAATGGGGTGATACGGGGTAGTTCTTGACTTCTTTACACCTGCAAGATTACATAGTTCCTTAATGACACGACTTTCAAAAGTTCGACCTTGGTCACTGTGCAGACGTGCAGGAAAACCATAATGGAGAATAAAATTCTCAAATAAAACCTTAGAAGTAGTAGTAGCCATCTGATTGCGAGTAGGAATCGCCTGTGCATACCTAGTAAAATGGTCAGTTATTACTAGTATGTTTTCTAAACCACCTTTCGAACGTTCCAAAGTTAAAAATCAATACACACCAATTCCATAGGTTGAGTAGAAGAAATATTAACTAACTAAGCTCTAGTCTTAACTGGTGTTTTTGGGGGCGCAAGCCCCAAAGGTAATTACGATAAATTCAGCTTACTACCTTTTGAACGCATTTAGGCTATCTAGCTGCGCTGAGCAAAAATAGTTCCAATATTTTGCCATAATATTCAGATCATCATAATACCTAATCTAATTTAAAATTGACTGGTCATTTTATTACTTAATTTTAAATCCTTTTATCACAAAATTACAAATACCATTGCTTTACGCGATTTGAATATTACTACGCTAGCAGTCGATAAAAATTTAATGAGAACATAAATTTGGTGCCAATTTTATCAAGTCATAAATTAACTAACTATCATAGAACACAATAATTCAGGAAGATGGAATACGATTTTCAAATGAGATAACTTTCAAGCTTAAAATGGTTAAAAAGTGTGAATGACAGAGTAAAAATTTGTATGCGTATGAATACGAACTATTTTCCCTCTGACGTCATTTTCCCGAAATCGCCATCTTGGTCAGTTATTCCGAGAAAAGGTTGAGAAGATTTGCTATCAATTAGGAAGTCCCAGCCATTACGTTGATATTTTGGTTGCAATCTATTCCGTATGTATAATCAAGTTTTCTTCACAATCTGGTAAAGCTATTGATATATTTCGCTTGATAGACTGCAAATTTTAGTGCAGTGTCGTACTCGGCCCCGAGTCAGCTCGGCCTTTTTTCAACTCGGTCCACTTTTTAATTTATTAACATATTGGTTTTTTTATCACTTTTTATTGTTGAAACCACATAATTAATATCTGGACTTATTCAGAAACATGGAAAGATATTTTCTTAAATTATTATTACATTTTTGACTACTTTTTGAACACATCTCTATCAGTCTATTACTCAATTTACTGTATTAGCTAACTAAGCTTAACAAAATAAGCCCAAAACTTGTCATGATATACAGGTAAAATGTAATAATTGGTGAAAAATGATAGTTTTCAATTTTGTGATCATGATTTTTGCAAGCGACTTGAGTTACTGCCCCAGCCCTGTAATAAATAAAATCCTATCCTATGAGAGGTCCCAAAATTTAAAGGACTAGTAATAATTATAATTGTTAAATACAATATGACCCCTGCAGGACAGGGCAGACCGTGAGACAGGGCGGACCGTACCAGGGCGGACTGTGACTTGAGACTAGGCGGACCATATTTTGGGACATCAATAATTTAATACTTTTATTACATTAGTCCACATATAAATACTTTTTAAATCATGGTCCGCCTAATCTTGAGTCACAGTCCGCCCTGCCCGTAATTCAATATGACTTAAAATAAGATATACTTATTTCATACATGTAGATCTGATTTTCACAGTTTTGCCTTCATCAGATGTAGGATTTCATGGTCAGTCCATAATTTTGTAGATTTTTTATTTGTAAATTTATAGACATTTATATGAAAAAAGTAGTTGTATTAAAATTCAAAACCACAGGTCGATAATAATAAGATTACTGATTATATTATTAAATATAACAGATTCCAGATAATGTGAATATCGGCATATTTTACGCTTTAAAATCAACTAAAAACGTACAAGGTTAACAATTTGTTGCGTTCATTTACGCACTCTGTAAATTAATTGCGCAAAGATTGTGAATTTGAAGTGTTTTTGGTGTGTACTTTCATTTTTGAAACAGCTGATTGACCGCTTCCATTTAACAGTTGAACTGTGTATCTATTTCCAATTAATACCTGTCAAGATACTTTCAACTATTTTTCTCTGTAAACCAGTCAAATTACGTCTTTATTGCTTACGTGCTTGATAAAATATTTGTTCTATTTTCTTGATAACTGCAAGGATTTATTAATACACACGTTGTGCATGGTTGCTTCAAGGGCTAATCAAATTGACATTTTTTTCAAACAACTCTGTTGCCGGGGAAACTTGATAAACTTACCTCAATACCTTTGTTGATATAAACAATCAATAAATACAACTTGTCTTTAGCAGCGGAATTTTATATACATCATATTAAGTCATCATTACTTTTATTGTTTAATATCTATATGATTATTATAATAGTATTCATGGAAGTATCTGAATTGGTAGAGGAATAGGCAGTGGCTAGCAGTATGAACCAGTATTAGCTGTATGCGAGTCAAATAGGACTAGCATATACTCACTGTTGAGACTAGCTGTACAGCATTTAAAAAAAGAGTTGCCTAAAACAATAATATGCAAACTGACAGGTTTTTTTGTAGGTATGGGGGAGGGATATTGCCATAATTATAAAGAAAATATCAAGCATACATGAATTATCATACTCAACTATAAGATACTAAAGAAAACAATATACAGAAACATAATTGATAAAACATTAGCATATAAATTCACAAAAAAAACAATACATGTACATCTTTCAAAGGTTTAATTTTGAAGATTGGAGAAAAAATATGTTTTGGAAAAGAAAATATCCGAGACAAGACGGTGGCTTACATTACTTAGCAAAAACTGGTCGTATCCTGCGGTGATTTTGGTTATCTTGGTCTGTGAATACAAGCAAAAATTAAAAAGATAGATCGATCTTGGAAGCTTTGCATATTTCAGAAGGCCAAAAATTGTTTCAAACTGGCTGAAATTTTATTCGGACATGACAACTGACTGTATAGAAATTTATCTCGACCCTACTGATTTTTAGTTGGCGAGGTCCGAGGACCGACAGCCTTTCGCACTGACTGCAATTTACAGTTGGTATAGTAATTTGTAGTGTTTGATGATCAAAAGATTTTTTTTCCTTATGAAAATCATGGAGTTGAATAATCTGTGTGAAAGCGCAAAGAGAAAGAGACTGAAAATTAATTTATTATTTCTATGGACATTATTATAAAGATACATTTGTAATCAAACATGTGGGTCAATTTCCAACAGTAGTTGAATTATGACAAAGTATTTTTAATAATTTTATTTCACTTTTAGCTACTTGAAAATTTCATGCTGGATGTTTGCTTACCATTACATTTTGCATAAAGAGCTCGTCCAAGGGCCAATTCACTTCTGATATATCTTTCCGATATCTTGTTATAATATTAAAGGCTGAACGTCATCGTAGAATTATTAGGAAAAAATATATATGTTCATTCTTTGTAAAAATGTTAGAAGATTTTCAAGTTACCTATTTTATCATTGCATTTATTTATTATTGAAAAAATGATGAACGGCTATCCTCAACAGTGTGTATAGGCTAGAACTTTCAGTTTGCATTTAGGGTCATTTATTGTTACAGTCATGACAGCTTTCCCGTTGCTGTCAACAAACTTTAACCTTTTTCATAACTTTTCAGATCTTGGTGTATTGTGTTCATACTTGGCCACAACAACCCTTCAAATAGACCAGACTAAACTTGACCTCCATATAAACATTCAAGGTAAAATATTTAAATTTTCCTGATTTTTGCTATTAGTGGCTATGACTTTGTTATTTTTGAATGGATTGTCTTCAAACTTGTACGCAACAATCTTTCAGGATAGGACCTGATTCACTCATTAATGTCCTTGAAGCTTTTGTGATCAGAAGTCGTGTAGAATAAAACAAATACAGAACAATTTCATTTACATGGTTTTGCAACTTCTGAGACAATGGATTTTAAAGATAGTTGTTTTCTTAAAATTTAAGGACAGTATAGTAGATTGAAAAGACATTTTTTAGTACATACTGTATATACACTATAACTACTATAGTATACTATAAAAATCTTTGTTCTTGGACAATTTTGAACAAATTGTTTCTTAAACAGTGTAAGAAATTAGGATTTGAATCGACTAGCCTGGTCGGACTACCAGATTGGAATATTCACTAGCCCAAAAGACATTTTCTCTGGCACAATTAATTTGTTCAAAACAATTGTTTATATTGCCTCTTAAAATACAGTAGCCTGGTCAGGCCTGTTACTGTGAAAAGTTGGTAGCCCGAGGAGAAATTTAGTAGTCGGGCCCTCGGACTACTGCTAATTTCTAACACTGCTTAAATTATTGATTTGACTATTGATTTCAACTAACATAATTATTGGGATACTATATATGTATATCTAATAATAATTATGTTTTATCTTTCCGACTTTCTGTTTCAGATGGTCGGCCTACATGTCAGATTTGTAAATGTGAACGGCACTATATCGATTTTAAGGATGCTTTAGGGTCAATGAGGATGAAATAAAATGTGAGACTGTCAATCTGACAAACCTTGCAGTGAATAAATGGTAAAATGTTTCTTTCAGTAGCATGGCATTTAAGGAAGCGGTACATGATGATTTAGAAGTGGCTGTATATGATATTTCTTAATTATTATATTCTAATAGCTTTTTTTTCTTGACTTGTTTAAAGGCTGACACAGGATAGTCTATTTTAAGTCAGTGAGCTTCTGTCACTGGATAGACTATTGTCACAAAAATCCAAATTTATAAAAAGGAATTACAGTGAATTAAAATATCATCTTATAGAATAGAAATTAGGAACAAAATTAATAACAAGAACAATTGTGACATGTAACATGTATTTAGGAATTCAGCTTTCCTTTCCTTTTCACCTCAGGATAATTCACATTAAAATAATGACTATTCACAAAAAAGCACTCCAACATATCTGACATATATGATTATCTTATCTTCACTTAGCTGTCTATAGCTTTGAGAATTGTGCTTTAAATTGCCCCCACCCCCCCCCCCCCCTCCCCGAAAAAAAACCAACAAAAATAATGGCATTTTTATTTTGCAATTAACTTTTTCTAAACAAATATTTCAGGAAACAGTGGCGTTTGTATGATAGAACAGTAATAGCAGGAGTGATAAGGACAGATGCATGTAGATGTGTCTTCATGTCGGAAACACTAGAGAAATTGACACATTTGGGTTTTTCAAAACTTAAAGAAATTGGAATACCAGGAGACTGCTTGCCATTTGCAATGTTGGAATGTGTGATGTCGAAAGCCTCATGAATATAGTAACTTGACTTAATCTAATAAGAAAAAGAAAAGACATTGAGGAGAAAACTAGTCACCAGTCTTTCACCAAGAACATGAGATAACTTTCCAATATTTGAAATATCATAATATGTATAGAACTTGAATGAGCGACATAATTTGTATTGATATTGAATGAGCGACCAGTTTTTTACCAGGAAAATAAGATCACTTATCTATTTTTGAAATATGTATGAACAGAACTCTATCAACTTCAAGGTGAGAGTTTATCATGAAGAACATGAGATAACTTATGTATGAACAGAACCACATTTGAATATAGAGGCACCAGTTCATCACCAAGAAGATGAGCTAACTTATCAATGTTTGAAATCTGTTATACCCCGCACAACAAAGTTGTAAGGGGGCTATACTGGAAGCAGCTTGTCTGCCTGTCGGGCATCCGTCGCTTTTTTCTTGTCCGTCCATAAAATTAAGATTCCTTTGACCCACAGTCTTCATATTTGGCATGGAGGTAAGTAATGATTAGTAGATGACCTCCATTAATTTTGAGAACACCAAGTCAAAGGTCAAGGTCACAGGGGTCTTGACTGAAGAAAGCTTTTCTGCCCAATAACTTAAGAATCCTTCGATCCACAGTCTTTCATATTTGGCATGGAGGTTAGTCATGATAAGTAGATGGCCCCTATTTATTTCAGGTCTAAAGGTCATGGTCACAGGGGCCTTGGCTAATTAAAGCTTGTCCGCCCAATTTACCTAAGAATCCTTAGACCCATAGTCTTCATATTTTGCATGGAGGTTAGTCAAGATTAGTAGAATACCCCTATTGATTTTGAGGTTACTGGGGCAAAGGTCAAGGTCACAGGGGCTTTTATTACAATTAGCTTGTCTACTCAAATGGTCTCATATATTCATCATAAAACACCTCCAGGCAAGGCTGCATGAAATGGGTGGGGAGGGGTGTTATTGAAGTCATTCAATGGCAGTTTTAGTTTTGAGGTCAGTAGGTCCAAGGTAAAGTTCACTTTGATCTTTTCCACTAAAACATGTAGAATATATAACTTAGCAATGCACTGGCTTACTTCCCTCAGATTTGGCTGAGCTGTAAATGACTACTGTTGATTCTGACAAATTGGTATGTGGGGGGTATTCACGCCATGACAATGGCAGTTCTAGTTTGTACAGAAAATATCAAGGCGCAAGTTTCTTTTTATTAAGAATAGACTTATTGATTAGATAACTTACAATATTTACAAAACATTTATAATACCACACCCATTTAAAGTATTTCAGCTGAGATTGTATTATCCAAAATACATGTATTGTTATAATGTACTTTATAGTATATTTATTGATATATTTATTGTAAAGTTTTGATTCTACTAGATTTTAAAAACATTTAGTGTTTTGGGTCTATTATAGCATTCGGCACGATATGGCCATTTATGTGTTGACGTGCCGTAAAATCCAAACAAACAAACAAAAACATTTAGATTTTACTAGATCTTGAAAATATTTTGTTCCATGCTCTTTCATTTAATTTTGAATTATGAATCCAATAAATACCTATAATAAGTATAGGATTAAAATTGATAATGTTTTCTATCTTTAACTTATATAAAAAAGTAATGTTTAAACTGCTGGTTAGATTTCAAACAGGACTAAAACAGGGGTGTACAGTGCCCCATTCTTAGTTGTGCACATTGTTGGCATGTTCTCATTGTCGGATACCACGGCCGAACCATTAACATTTCATCATTGATTGCATGTTATGTGACATGTTTATCAATTGTGGGTATCCAACGATGGCAGCCATGTTCTGTTTCTCTGCCAAAATGGCCCAAGAGTTACAAAAAGAAAAATCTATCACATGTGCAACTGCCAAAATTCAAAAGAGTGATCAGAACCATACACAGTTTTGGGAGACATGTTTTTGTGACATATACCTTCAAGTTCATATATGACCTTGACCTTTATTTGATATAAAATATCTTTGGAGTTAGCTGGAATTGTCATTATCCCCCGCCGAAAAATTTCGGTGGAGGATATAGAAATAGTCTCCGTCCGTCCGACCGTCCGTTCGTCCTTCCGTCCGACATTTTTGTCCGGAGCATATCTCTAAAAGTATTTGAGTTATCAACTTGAAACTTCATAGGTGGATAGACCTCATTAAGGAGGAGTGCAGTGCACAAGAATGAAAACTCTACCTTGCATGATTTTTGAGTTATTGCCCTTTGTTATTTTTCAAAATTGATTTTTGTCCAGAGCATAACTCCAAAAGCCTATGAGATATTAATATGAAACTTCATAGGTGCATAGATCTCACTCAGGAGGTGTGCAGTGCACAAGAATGATAACTCTATCTTTCATAATTTTTGAGTTATTGCCCTTTGTTATTTTTCATACCTAATTTTTCACCTGAGTGGAGCATAACTCAAAAAGTGTTTGAGATATAAACATGAAATGTCATAGGTGGATAGATCTTATTGAGGAGGAATGTTGTGAGCAAGAATGATAACTCTTCCTTATACAATTTTTGAGTTATTGCCCTTTTTTTCATGTTATTTTGTCCAGAGCTTATCTCAAAAAGTATTTGAGGTATCAACTTGAAACTTCAAAGGTGGATGGATCTCATTGAGGAGGAGTGCAGTGCTTAAGAATGATAACTCTTCCCTGCATTATTTTTTAGTTATTGCCCTTTGTTATTTTTCAAAATTAATTTTTGTCCAGAGCATAACTCAAAAAGCTTTTGAGATATCAAAATGAAACTTCATAGGTGCATAGATCTCACTCAGGAGGTGTGCACTGCACAAGAATGATAACTCTACCTTTTATAATTTTTGAGTTATTGCCCTTTGTTCTTTTTCATACTTAAATTTTTTTCAATTCAATTTTTTTCTCAAAAAGTATTTGAGGTATCAACTTGAAACTTCATAGGTGGATAGATTTTACTGAGGAGGGATGCAGCACACAAGAATGATAACCTACCCTGCATTATTTTTCAGTAATTGCCCTTTGTTATTTTCAGCCATCAGTATTCACATAGGTTTCAAATCTGTAATCACTATAGCCATCAGTTTTCATTACCAAAAGACCTCTTAAAATGGAATTATTCCGCTCTACTACATATACATTCTTCCAATGAGCAAACACATTCGGCGGGGGATGGCCATGTTGACATGGCTCTTGTTACTTTGTTATTTTTTTACAGATTTGAATCATGCTTGAACAAACAAACACAGAACCAACATGTTGAATTTTTCTGATATAACTTTGACCTTTAAATGACCATTACCTACAAGGTCAAACAATTGAAATTCACTCACATTGTCATAACTTTGTTTTTGTCTATGATTTGATTCATTCTTGGACAAAAGAACAATTATCATTCAACTATGACCTTTACTATTCAAATTTGAAATTTACTTTATACATTTATATTATGTTTTCTAGGAGTACTCTAATAGATATTACAATATTCTCCTACTGATGTGTTTGACTTCCAATGTAAGAAAAAGCCGAGCATGGCCCAAGCTAGTTAGTGGCTCTTGTTTTCAATGCCAACTTAATTATATGTATCCATTCCAATTTACATTCTCACATGTATTATCTATTGTGCTTGAAAGGTTTCTACAAAAAATAAGTTTGTTCTTACAGTCCTGGTTTTATTTTAGAAATATTTTATAGACAGTTAAATTTTCTGTTTATTTTCTATCTGCATAATCATTTCTTGGAATAAATATAGTAAGTACACTGATTTATGTGTTATACATTCACATAAGGAATTACTTTACATGAAAATTGGTTAAACAACTATAGTTTCCCAACAAAATCCAATGTCATAATTTAAAATGTTTATTCATGATATATATGATATCAATTATGCATTTTGCCTGGGTTTGTTAGTATGTTCTTGGTACATGATTTTCAATTTTGACAAGAGTTTGGAAGCGATACTATTATATTGTGTACAAAATGGGCACTTATTCAACATTGAAAGAAGAATGATATCAGATTGGAACACCTAAAGTAGATTGCTATACATATCTCGAATTTAGCACATATTGCGCCCCCATCAGTGCTTTCAGCACTTTGATACTCTTAATGCAACGTGGACAATGCTTGATTCTAGAATCAACATCTGACTCTAAACCAGGCCAATAAAAACGAGAACGGACAAGAGAAAGAGTTCTATCACGACCTTGATGACCAAGATCGTCATGAAGAGATTGAAAAACAAGATCCTTAAACCGCTTTGGTAAGACTAACTGTTGAACAGTACGTCCATCAAGAGTAGAAGTACGGTATAGAATACCATCAGTAAATGAAAGTTTTTTCCATTCACGAAGATACCTGGAAACAGCAGGATTTTCCAATTTAAGGGCGTCCCCTTTAGGAAGATTACCTGACTTAACCAAGGTTATAACTCTACAAAGGGTTGAATCTGCTTCTTGCTCCTTTGACCAATTAATGTCACTGAACTCCGAGGCTTCTAAATGTTCAGGAGAATCATCCTCAAACTCAGAAGTACCTAAAGTTTCAGCAAATGGGACAAAATCTGCTACTGATGCATGACAAATAGCATTCACAACATCAGGAAATTCAATAATTTCATGTGGTCTACGAGAAAGTCCGTCTGCGTCACTATTTGATTTACCAGTCTTATAATGAATAGAGGAATTGAAATTGCCAAGAGCAGCAAGCCAACGATGACCTGTAGAATCAAGAACTGATGTTGTAAAAACATATGTTAACGGATTGTTATCCGTAACTACCTGAGTTTCCATATAGATAGTCATGGAATTTTTCAGAGACAGCCAATTTCAAACAGAGAAAGTCCAATTTATGAGCAGGATAATTCTTTTCACCCCCTCTCAAACCTCTGCTGGCATCTGGTCTTTGCCATGCTGTTTCTGGTATAAAACTGCTCCTAAGCCTTGACCCGAGGCATCAACATTTAAATGAAAAGGCAAGTCATAATCTGCATAGGCCAAAACTGGAGGAGACGAAAGGTTCTCTTTTAAAGTTTCAAATGCGTTTTGTTGCAAGTCTCCCCAAAACCATTTATTCAACAACTGTTTTGGAGTACTTTTCTTACCTTTCTTGTTAGAAATACCAGACAATAAATCATTTAAAGGCTTAGCCAGCTTGGAATAATCTTTGACAAATTTCCTATAATAACCTGTAAAACCAAGGAAAGAACGTAACTCCTTGACATTTTTAGGAACAGGCCAAGTAACCAAAGCCTTTATCTTCTCAGGGTCTGTAGATATACCATCTTGACTAACAATATGACCAAGATAACTTACACTGGTTTTAAAAAGTTCACACTTACTAGGTTTAAGTTTTAACCCATGTTCATTTAACCTAGAGAAAACTGCTTCAAGCCTTCTGATATGTTCATCAAAAGTTTCAGAATAAATAAGAATATCGTCTAAAAATATGAGACATTCTTTCAAATTCAAATCACCCATACACCGCTCCATTAAACGTTGAAATGTTGCCGGTGCATTGGTTAAACCAAATGCCATTCTATTGCATTCATAAAAACCAAGATTTCCAACAGTAAATGCAGTTTTAAATTTGTCTTCTTCTTTCATTTCCACCTGCCAGTAACCACTACGTAAATCTAATTTTGAGAAATACCTAGATCCAATTAACCTATCTAACGTATCATCTACTCTAGGTAACATATAGGCATCTTTTATGGTTCTATTGTTCAACTTTCGGAAGTCAATGCAGAATCTAAGACTTCCATCCTTCTTTCTAACTAGAACAACATTAGAAGAAAACGGACTACTGGAAGGTCTAATTGCATCTGCATCCAACATTTCCTTTAAATGTTGTCTGACTTCCTCTATCATACCAGGAGGAATTCTACGATAGGCATCTTTAAAAGGAGTATCATTGTTTAACTTGATCTCATGTTGAACAATATCTGTTTTACCTAGATCTGTCGGACCTGTAGAAAATATATGTGACCAATTTCCTAGAACTTGCCTTACTCTTAGTAATTGATCCTGATTCAAATTCTCTACACCAATTTTAACACCCATCTCCTCTAATTTTGAAGTTTCAGAAGATGTTTGACACTGTTCAGGGGATTCTGGTTTCCAGGAATCAACTACCTTAACACTGTGTAGAGAACATAAAAGAGATTTGGGTTGAATATATATAACTTTGGCAGAAAGGTTACACACTCTTACTGGTACCCTAACAGTATTACCTGGAGATTTCAATGAAACAACTCTAGGGCAAATAGTAAGACCACCAGACAAACAAGAATCAATGTGTTCTGTAACTGCTGTCTCGGTGTCATCTACTTTCCTTGCAAAACCATGGATAGTTTTAACCTCGTTTGGATGCACTTTAATGGCATGGGTATTGACAGTTCTAACCTGTACACTATTACATAGGCTATCCACGGCTGTTTGCCATTCTTCAGGTAAACTATTTTCAGTACTATAGTTCTTACATAACCTGATCAAATTTGTACCTACAATAATTGGCACATTGCTGTTGTAACTTGTAGTAGGAACAACTAATAAGGGTATACAAAAAGAAACATCAACTAGGAAAGGAACAGAAATATCTGCCTCAATGTAACCTTTGTATGGTAAATGTGCACCTGTGGCACTTTCAACAGATAAACCAAATTCAGTAATGTCATGTAAAACTGGTAAGGGTTGAAGAGATTGATAAAACTCTTCAGAAATTGAAGTGATCATAGAACCTGTGTCTATTAAACCACTTGTTTCTACACCACTAACAGTGACAGAACTTACATTTGAGTCACCAACTAATCTGTTTAATACAAAAGGTGTTGACTTGTCTACTTTTTGCACCTTACATTGTGGGCTCTGCATTGACTTCGTAAAGTCTTGTTCCTCTGTTTGCCCCGCAACAGAAGAACTTGTTAGTTTAAAGGATCAGGCTGTGGTTTAACATCCTTTGAACTATCAGGGGTAATACCTTGGCCATTGGTACTACCTCTGTTACTTCCATTTCTAAAACCTCTACCATAACCTCTACCTTGGCCCCTATACTGACCAGAATTATTGTACCTACCCCTATTCTGATTGTAGTTATAAAACCTACCTCTACTGTAACCACCAGAAAAACTATTGTTTCTGAATTGCTGCTGGTTACTTGCAGATGAAGACTTCATTTTGGTTTCTAATGTCTTCATTCTGTTCATAAGCTCTTGTAACTGTTTTAAAACCAGAGCATTTGAATCATTCTGATTTTCTACTTGACCTACTTGTTGTTGTACCACTTTAGGTTAAGAAGAATTTGACCTAGTTACACTTGCCAATTCTTGTTGCTCCACTTTCCTAATTTCACGCAATAAAGACCTAAAATCCTTAATATTATTGTACAAATGATGGGTAGTTCTTTTCAAGTCCTTATCATACAAACCTATCCATAATTTGTTGCGAAGCATCGAATCTTTCGCAACATTATCAATGTGACCTTTTTGAACTGCCTTAGAAAGAGTTTCTTCCAACCGAACTTCAAAGGAAACAATAGTTTCTGTTGGTTTCTGGCAATCATTATAAAACAACTGCATCAAGTCCTCACCACTTTCTACAGTTCCATAAAAAACATCTAATTTTTTTATAATATCTGAAGGAGTTGCATGTTCTCCTACAGAAACCAACATGGACCTAGCGTGACCTTTCAGAGAGTTTCTGATAGCTTGAAGAATAAGGGACTGTGGAGTATGGCTGTCACTTATTAAACATTTGACTTCAAATTGCCAAACATCAAACTTGACCTCACCCTTAGGTACATCTTCAGAACCACTAAAAATTGGAAGTTTGGGATTGTAGTGAGCACCAAGGATTGTAGAGTTAAAAAGAATCCTTTTTAATGTGCCCTTCATTGTAATTATCATCACTGTAATGATCATCAACAGATAATTCATCTACAGTCTGAAAAGGAAAACTTACACTATGTGGTTTACTAAATAAACTATGCGGTGTCTTATCTGGAGTATGGTCAGCTAAATTAGCAAATAATGAAGCTCTACCTCTTCCTACATTAGGTTTACTACTCAAATGAGGTGTACTATGTGAGAAAGAAGACTTTTGAAAATCAATAAATTTATCATATTCAGCCTTAGAAACAACCCTAAAATCTTGACCTTTATTTATCTCATCTATAACTTGAGATAAACTTTTAGATTGACCACCATCAGCACCCTGAGAAGCCATTATTCAAATAAAAGAAATGAGCTACACAAAATAGAACACTAAAATAATTCAGTTGGCGAAAAACAGTAAATATTCAAACACAAACAACAGTAAATGAAGATTCTAAACAACCAATGGACCAAATAATTGTGTCAAAATAACACACACACTAAACAAGAAATGTGAAATTTGCAAAGATTTCACAATCAACCTTTATTTATAACAACACAATTTAAAAATCACAGTATGTATGTAAAAACAATGTAGCAAACTAGCAATGTACATGTACGTAATTTGAAATACAGTACAATGCTGAAAACACAGTTATCAAATACACTCTAAACAATGTCAACCAACCCCAGCATCTGCATCCAAAATGAGCCAAAAGTGCAGCCAGTACAGTGATTGGGTCAATCCCTACCTACTATCACCCAACCACACCAATGACACACCCCAGAAAACAAACACTAAGAACAGTCAACAATTGCTCTTTGTGCAAAACGCCTTGCCCAGTACTTTGACAAAACTAAGCCTGGATGAATACCGTCCTTGTATAAATTAAAATTAATGGATGACCTGTTGGATTTAGAACTTTTCTTTCTGTAATGAAGAAGATCAGCCTTAAAACGAATTGACGAATAACCACGTCTAGAATTAATTGACTTTAAATAGTCATTGACAAAAACAATACGTTCTTGTAAAACAAACTCTTGAGTCTTATACTGCTCTGAGTTCCTATGAAAACGACTCTTATTCCAAAGGGAAATTGAATATGGAGGTATATCTAACCATATAATTCTCACAGATGGAAATCTGGAAACAAAATTTTCATATTTTTGAATCCAATAAACCATATAACTAAAACACTCAGAGTCAGACCTATGTCGTAAAACAAATAAATTTTGAGCCACTTTCACGACATGTAAGGTCACAAGTACCTAACCAAATATAGAGAGTAACTGAACCATAAAATTCAACTCTACTTTTTAAATTTCTTGTTAACCAGTGATATTGGTCCCCAAGTCTGGCTCCACCACGATAAATGAATTTGAAATTTACACCTTTATACAAATAATTACGAAAATTTGAATGTATATAACTGCCTTTGCTGTCTGATAGAAGTATAGGTTTAGATTTCAATGTACCATTAAATTCAAATGGCCTATTGATGTACTTCTGTAATTTCCCAACAGACATAAATATTCCTGAAATAGAAGTATCAAATTAAAATAAAAATTCAAAAACTATACCTGCAAATCTGAAATACAAGTTTAGTTGTTATTATACAACCTGTTACTGTGAAAATATATATATTTCACAAATCAAGGGAAATAACTGGAAGGAAAATTCAGAATTTTCTTGTAAAGTTTCTTTTAAAATTTGTTAATCACTCTCACCATGCATTACTATATAAAAAGTTATAAGTGCAGTGCAACAGAAAAGAAAAAAAATAACCCCCATATTAATATGGATGAGATATTCTAAATTTTAAACTTGCCCTTATTACTGAAAGCAAATCACTAGGTTGGAGGGTGAACAAAGGGATACGTTTTGGAGGGGGATAAAACTTCAAAAACAAAAAATTTACTCTAAACACAAGGAGAAAAACACAAAAAAAATATTTTAAATACACAAAGCACAATGAATAACTAAATAAGCACTGCAAAACATAAAAGTAACAGTTTTAAAACGCTAAAATTGTTCAAGCAGAGGATTTATCACGAATGTAAATAAAACACAAGCACGAGAAAGTTCCCAGGTTCCTATCCAACGACGAAACGATGACTCAGTTATAGATATTTCAATTTCAATGCACTGAATGTTGGGAATAAGGAATACTCCCAATTAAATGTGTGTACACACTATATGATATATCAAATATTTATATATGAAAAAAAATTTGCCATATGGACTTATTAATACACTAATTTGTATTATCATGAATATATAAACAGCACACTGAAGATTTTAAGATCAGCAGCCAGATTGACACTCTTTATAAAAACACACCGTTGGGCGCCATTTGTGACAGTTGATAGTTTCAGGAGTAAATAAATAATTCTGAGGGTGTCACAGTTGATAATAATATTTTGTCCTACAAATACACAAAAAGCATAAATTAGCAAAATAATAAAAGCAAAATAAAGAGCAAACATTAGCAAGCATAAGCAAACAAAAGCAAATTAATTGTAATTAATTTCAAATGTAGATAAATGTTTACTTATGAAGCTGTATTCTAAAAATTATAAAAACTCAAGTCAGCTGAGAAACAGCTGATTCAGAATGGTATGGAAAATATCTGGATCAAAAAAAATTAAAAAGGACAAAGGACAGGGACAACCTGGGATTTACCTGACTGTAAAGTAAAGATGAGTTCAAACAAAATGTATCAAGGATGGCTTGAGACCATCCTTCTCAAACAATTTCTCTGACCGAAGTGAATATTTTTTTACAAATCCCGCCAAACGTGAAAAAGTGAGATGTTATTTATTTGTTAGCCAATGAAACTTGTTAATTTTGACCTCTCACACAAAGGTTAGTGTTTATTATATTTAGTTGTCATGAAATTTTAATGATTGAAAGGGATGAGGCCACTAAATTCAGGTCAGACTCAGCTATATAAATTCCACACTGTAACATATTTTTTTCAATAAAATATATTGCTTAGTGATTTTTCATTTTTATTTATTTTGATTTGAAGAAAACAATCTACAGGAACTTTTTTGTAATTCAAAGTGTAAAAATTAAAATAATTCTGCACACTAAGATATATTTTATATTAAAATTGGTTGAGTAAGTGTGAAGATATAGCCTGTTAAAACTTTGAAGTCGATTTTCGCAAAATGGTCAAAATAAAACTTACATCATTATGGAATAAAGGCGAGGCATTATGTACGCGGCGTCCGTGGCCGAGTGGTTAAGGTCATTGACTTCAAACCACTTGCCCCTCACCGCTGTGGGTTCGAATCCCGGCAGGGACTTTGGATTATTTCATATGAGAAAGCTATCCAGCTAGCTTATGGAACATCTGTTGTTCTACTCAGGTGCCCATTCGTGCCTGAGAAAATGCACGGAAGGGACCCTGAGGTCTTCCTGCACCAGTAAAGCTGGAACGTCGCCATATGTGTCGGTGTGACGTAAACCAAGTCAAACAAACAAACAAAACAATTGTGTACGCTTTCAGTTTGTTTGTTTGTTTGTTTGTTTGTTTGTTTCATTTTACGCCTTTTCCCAACAGTATTTCAGTTTCCTAACCATCGTTCCTGGAGAGTTACACCACTACTAGACTACCTTCTTTAGTGCTAAACTACCAAAGCATCCCTTGGGGATCGAACCCACGCCAGAGAGGTAAATGGATTAGAAGTCATCGACTCTAACCCCTCAACCACGGAGGCTGTGTACGCTTTCAGAGTGAACATACCAGTAGGTCTATATATTGATATAATTTGGTGATTACTACTAGATCCGCAATATATCCACTGAGCAATTACTCGAGCAAACACTTTCCTTCATCAGTTGCATTATGTTGCTCAGCATAGTTATCACGAAATATATTTCCAGTGTAGAGGAAATGACCGTCTTTTGGTCCGCCATGTTTTGGACAGTCATACTTTGCATAAAACAACCATCTCCTGTTAATCATGTTGCACCTCAAACATTAATTTTTTAAATACCAAATAGAAAAACAGAATCTCAGAATAAAGCCAAACACGACGAAATTGAAAATATTTTTAATCCTATTTCAAGTGATATTGTTAGCACCATAAAAAGTTGTTAATTACTTTGGTATAAATTGAATAGAGGTGTGAAGGTGTGAAAGGCAACAAAAGACTGTTGTGTTTTAAATGAAAGATGATTGGACGTTATGCCAACACCAAAGCTGAAAGAAAATCTTCATTTGCTTGCACCTATTGTGACAGAAATCGTGAATCGGTCATTGTCTTCTGGTGTTTTTCCAGAGACGTGGAAGAGCGCTGTTATCAAGCCCCTTTTGAAAAAGAAAGGCCTTCCCTTAGAATTGAAAAACTATCGGCCTGTATCAAACCTGTCATTCTTGTCGAAAATTCTTGAAAAAGCTGCAATGAACCAAATTTCAAGCCACATTGAGTCCAACAATTTGTTACCATCTTACCAAAGTGCATACCGTAAATTTCACAGTGTTGAGTCTGCTATGATGAAAATGTACAGTGATCTGCTAGAAACAGCTGATAGCCGCCATGTGACAATAGTTGTAATGATTGATTTAAGCGCCGCCTTCGATACTATCGATATACCAATATTACTTGAAATCCTACAGAAAGACTTTGCCATACAGGGTATTCCATTAAAGTGGATCGAATCTTATTTAACCAACAGAGATATGAAAGTTGTCATTGAACAGTCCTCATCGGATACTGAACCACTGAGGTTCGGGGTTCCCCAGGGTTCTTGTGCTGGACCGGTGATATTTACTCTCTATATAGCTGCCCTTAACAAAATAGTCCAGAAATATCCGGCGGAATTGTATGGATATGCAGACGATCATAAAGTGGCATTTAAAATTAGAGCTGGTGACCATCACAGCGAAGAAATCGTTCGCCAAAAACTCACTGACTGTCTTAATGATATTGTGTCATGGATGACCAGATTTAAGTTAAAAATGAACAATAGCAAAACAGAAATCATCATTTATGGTACAAGACATCAGCTGAAGAAATTGAACATTTCCAGTGTCAATGTTGGTGGGGTCGAAGTCAACTGTGTTGACAATGTGAGAGACCTTGGAGTACAGATGACCAGCACTTTAAGTTTTGACATCCATATTCAAAAGAAGTGTCAGATTGCACACATGCAGTTAAGAAATTTGAAAGGAATCAGAAAACATCTCACTCAGAAATCTGCAGAAATCCTTGTTCACGGTTTGATTCATTCACATTTAGACTTTTGCAATGGATTATTCGCTGATATTCCAGCCTATCAACTTGATAAACTACAACGTGTGCAGAATTATGCTGCTAGAATTGTCACTGGAGCTGCTTACTATCAATCCAGTGCTGAAATTCTTAAATCTCTCCACTGGCTTCCAATTCGAGCAAGAATCATGTACAAAGTTATTGTGACTGTGTTTCGTGTTGCAAATGGCACCGCTCCATTGTATCTTCGTGAATTGTTCACTAAATGCCAGAGTCAGTACAGGAAAAGACTGAGATCTTCATCATCTAGCAACATTCGGTTTGTAATACCATCAACAAATTCAAAACTTGCAGATAGATCTCTGGCTATTGTGGGACCTAAATGGTGGAATTCATTGCCAGACTATCTGAAGGACATTACCAATGAAATTCAGTTTAAGGCCAAACTTAAAACATACTTGTTTGGACTGTTTTTCAACTAGAGTTGTAGATTGTCTGTGCCATCGAGACTGGGTTTGGGAGTGTCTTGATCAAGCATATATGTATAAAGTCTTAATACTGAACAGTGCAATCGAATATTTAATACATTTTTGCGCTATATAAATGTCTTGTATTTGTATTTGTATTTGTATGATTGCATTGCAATTGAAGTTAAAGCTGATAATTTGGATCATATTGAAATACAAAATTATGATGTATACTTCAAATATCGAAAAAGAAATACCAGGAGAAAGTCTGGCGGTCTAGCTCTAGCAGTTAAAAAAATCTATCCAAATTTGTTACAGTCATAGATTATGATAATGATCTTGTATTATGGTTTAAGATATCTAATCTTTTATGCAAATCTTAAACAGACATTTTCTGTGGTGTTGTGTATATACCACCCGAATACTCGGACTATGCAGTTGACGATCCTTTTTCCGAAATTCAAGACGATTTCAATCGCCTATCGGAAAATTACCCATCGTATATACTGTTTGGAGATTTCAATTCACGTACAAAATCAACTGAAGATTTTATTACAGTCGATAGACGTTTTTTGGAAAACCAAAACTTAAACGTTCTTTGCGATGAATTTGATACTGAAATGAGTAAATTTCAAAATGCACAAAATGTAAAGCTTTAACATTATAACACCGATAAACATAATAACAGTTACGGTAATAGATTTATTGACTTTTTACAATTAAATAATATGTATATATTAAATGGTCGAACTTCTGGCGATTACACCGGAAGTACTACTTGTAAAGGTACCAGTACCGTCGATTATTTTATATGTAATTCAAATCTGTTTAAAAATGTACTCGATCTTACTGTTAAAGATTTTTGTCCCATTTTATCAGATGCACATAATCCTATTGTTTTAACATTGAATACAAACCAAATTGAAATTGTTGAACATGTTAATAATACTGAACCATCTATTAAATTATGGGACAATAAGAAAAGTGAAAGCTTTTTTACAGAAATTTGACATAAATCTTAAAGAGGAATTAAATGAAAAACTTGACATTTTGAAAAATAGCGACAATTTTAATCAGCAAAATGCAGATGATCTAGTTACAAATATCTCCTCACTATTTCTTAAAGCTTCTGAGGAAGCATTTGGCTATAAGATTAAAAACAACAATAAAGTAGTAAATAACAATAGCTCTTGGTTTGGATATCAGTGTAGGAAAGCAAGAAGAAACTTTCATAGAGCGAAATATTTATATAAATTAAGAAAAACTGACGAAAATAAATATAATCTTAAAGAAAAAAGTAAGATATACAAAAATACTATGCGTTTGTTTAAAAATAAACATTTGAATAGAAACATTGATAAATTTCGCAAATTAAAAATCAAAGACCCCAGGAAACATTGGAATTTACTTCGTAATAATAACAGTCAATGCAAAACGGAAGCAAGTATCGATGAAATGTATGAATTTTTCAGAAATGATGGAACAATTAATGACAATAACACATTTGAACTAGAAAATAATAAGCAATTAAACCAAAACGAATCTATCAATTGTACTATAACATATGAAGAGATTGATAAGGCAGTAAAATGTTGAAAAATAATAAAGCATGTGGGTTAGACCAAATAGTTAACGAACAAATAAAATGCTCATATAGTTTAATGAAAGATACGTATTTCAAACTTTTTAATTTAGTATTTGAAAAAGGTGTTATACCTGAAATGTGGACTATTGGGATAATAAATCAAATATATAAAAACAAAGGTGATGCTAGTAAACCTGAAAATTATAGATCTATAACACTTCTAAGCTGTTTGGGAAAACTTTTTCCCAGTATAATAAATAATAGGCTTACTACTTATGCAGATGAAAATAATATAATAAATAATAGTCAAGCAGGTTTTCGGAAGGGGTTTTCAACCACAGACCAAATTTTTGTATTACATCATTTAATCAATTACGTTAATAATAGTAAAAATAAATTATTCTGTGCTTTTATCGATCTCAAACAAGCCTTTGATACAGTCTGGAGAAATGGTTTTTGGCAAAAGCTCTTTAATCTTAATATAACAGGAAAATGTTTAAATCTCATTAAAAACATGTACGATAACATTAAATCGTGTGTCAGAGTTAACTTTGAAGTTTCAAATTTTTTCCCTAGTAACATAGGCGTACGTCAAGAAGAGATTTGTCCCCTCTACTTTTTTCAATGTTTTTGAATGACCTTAGCGATTATTTTGCAAATAGTAATGACACCATGGGAATCATGGTACGAAATGACCAAAACGCAGACGAAATTCGTGATTTTTTAAAGATATTTATATTACTTTACGCTGATGACACTGTTATTTTATCTGAATCGGTTGAAGATTTTCAAAAATCATTACATTTGTATGGAAATTATTGTAAAATATGGAAACTTACTGTAAATACATCTAAATCTAAAATCGTAGTATTTTCTAAAGGACGACAACAAAACTATAATTTTATCTTGAACAACGAAAAATTAGAGGTAGTAACGGAGTACAAGTATATAGAATTTTATTTAAAATTTGTAAAAGTGGATCATATACTAAAACTAAAAAGCATATAGCATTACAAGCTACCAGAGCAATGTATAGTTTAATAAGAAACTCAAATCGACTTAGTTTACCAATTGACATCCAAATAGATCTTTTTAATAGAACAATAAAACCTATTCTTCTTTATGGGGCGGAATATGGGGATATTGTAATATAGAAGTGATTGAACGAGTCCAATTAAAAATTTTAAAGTATATTTTAAATATGAAAAGATCCACCACAAATTATATGGTGTACGGAGAAACAGGCTGCCTGCCGCTATCTTTTGATATAAACGAAAGAATAATCATGTTTTGGGCTAGATTAAAAAAGCACGATGTAAATAATCAACAAAAGAAATTGTCGTCTCTATTATAAAATATTACATATAATCTTTCAAAAAACTTAAGTGAAAATAATTTGAGAAAAAAATTTCCCTGGATTGCAAACTTAAGACAAATTTTTATAAATTACGGTTTATGTAATATATGGGATACACAGAATTTTGGAAACGAGAAGTGGTTGAAATTAGCAATTAGACAGAAACTAAAAGATATTTTTCTAAATGATTGGTATTCCGTTATTCAAAACTCTAGCAAAAGTACATTATACAGAATATTCAAAAAAGAATTTAAATTCGAAAAATACCTTTTATCAACCCCTAAACCTTTTCTTCGTTACATGATAAAATTTCGTACACGTAACCATAGATTACCAATATAAACCGGAAATTTGGCCCGAATACCAATCATTCAAAGAACATTTACTTCTTGTAACAATAAAATAGGCGACGAATTTCATTACTTATTTGAATGTGTTTTGCTTTATGATGAAAGAAAGAAATTTTTAAAACCCTATTATAACAGACGTGCAAATACATTCAAACTAGAACAACTAATTAATACAGAAAACAAGAGCGAATATTTGAAATTATGTAAATTTGTTAAAACAATAATTTTAAGATAATTAAATTAGTATCCACCTCATATGTGATTACTTACATTGCATTCCAAGACTATTACACGAATATTTCACAGATTAATCTTTTATTACCCATAGTAAAGTGTTGTTTGTTATAATATTTGTCTAAATAGTATGACACTTTTTTCATTTAGCATATAAGTATGAGTCTATATATGTCATTGTAAAGGTTTAAAATATTATGTCGTACATAATTGTACATCACTTGTCACTTGTTTATATTATTATTTCTTTTCCCTTTTTCTTTTTTTGTAACTATTCTCATCGTGTGTCGATAAATAAAAAGAAAAGTAATATAAAACGAAATTATACCCTTAGAGAGTGTCTAAATTACGTGACTCTCCACGGTTTTTTGTGGTTACATATTTACATTTACATTTACATACTTTAACAATTTGTGGTTTTGATACATTGTTAATTATACGTACTGCAGTTCAGCAAATGATATGAATAAATACTCTTTTTACGAATTATTTTACCACTCAAATCATATAATTATACATTGTACATTTGTTTAAAGAGCCTCTTCTAACATTGTACTTATTACTAACCACATTTATTCATGTTAACATGAAATGTGTGTAATAAAGGATATTTGACTTGACTTGACTTGACTTGACTTGTATTACAGTTGACTGGTTGGTTAATAAACAATAAGATATGACATGAATATATGTTGTAAATATTGTTTGTAAAAAGTATGTTAACACTATTAAGTTGTAAAATGTTATGTTAACTTTAATTTAAAAGTAAATTATGATTTTACTTCTTTGCTGAATGATATTTGCAATTATTTGTTTGACACTGTGTATTTATTCAAACTTTGATGAATATATAAAATTAATGGTACTGATTCTTAATTATTTCACCTAAAAAGTACTGGTACTTCAGTATCGAGCTATCGTCTTGTCGTCCTGTCGCTAATAAAGTTCAACATCTTAAAAAAATTAAGATCACGATATTGAAAAAGGCGTGGAATGATCTAAAGAAGTGCTACTAATGAATTTCCGACGATTTCATGTTTATACTATTCTTAGTTTTCTTTAGGCTGCTAGGCTGCCAGGCTGTTAGGCTGCCACTGCCAGGCTGTTAGGCTGCCAGGCTGCTAGGCTGCTAACGTCATGCTGCTAGGCTGTTATGCTGCCAACTTCAGGCTGCTACGCTGCTAGGCTGCCAACTTCACGAACATTAATTTTATTTAGTGTTCAGCTTTATTTGTCATCCATTGAAAACGCTGTATTTCTTAAATATTATTTGTGTTAATTTTCATAGAAGAACAAAAGTCGATACTAAATTAAAGTCCATTCATATATAGTAGCCTTCTATTTTTCATATTGCTTCTTACAATACTGCACGTTTGTAACGTCGCTTTTCATTGGATAATTGTGACGTTCATATAGTTTTATATACACGGCTGTTGTCGATTCATAAAGAAATCTTACTTTTTTCTCTGCAAAATGATGTTTTCTGTATTATAAATTCGTTATAAAGATTGTTGACTGGTTATATGGCCGTATTTTAACGGCTCTTTGCTACACACCCTCTTATGTCTGGAAAGACCTGAGCAAGAAACATAACTTTTCTATCCAAAACTAACTGATATATAGAAAATCTATTAAGAAAATCTATATAGAAAATCTATTAAGCAGAAAAATCCGCCGTACGTTATAAATGATATTTGTGCGCAATACGTTATCATTTCTAGGAAATGCCCCGATATGAATATTTACAGCGGTTACTCTAGTCGGAATGGGCATGACTCTTTAGATGACGACCTATTACAACTTTTTAAAGTCAGTGATTTCAGGTGATAGACATATCTGAAACGAAACAGTGAATTTTAGAAAAAAAAGCCGTACGTTACCACGACCAAACGGTGGATAATTCTCTCGCTACGAATCTGGTGACGCGTATTTCAGATGAAGTACGAGACAAAACATAATGAAATGAAATCCTGTGTGCCCGGATAATTGTGGAGAAACTTGTTATATGTACCTTTACACTAGAACATTACGAATTTCAGAAGAAAAAAAGGGAAAACCTACTTTTCGGCTGCATCCGCCATCTTGTTTGTTTGGGTAAGGAACGGCGTGATTCTCCCTCGTGTTGACAAAGCTCTATTGCCATTATCGTAGTTATTGCAGAAAATATTAACTGATTTAAATACATGGATAATTGTTAGCTCAGCGCATTTTTATTAATGACAGTAATAACGTGTGCTGATTCTTATTCTTTTGAAGACGCCGACACTACAAAACATATTTTAGTCTTAATTATTTTCCTTTCTGTCGTTTACGGATGATGATTATAAAAAGATAAGATAAATTTATCTAAAAACGTTTAAATATTGATAGAGCTTTATGTACATGGGTTGCTGAAACCTGAAATGTTCATTTTCGTAATGACAGTCTGATACGGCATTAATTTTTAATTGAAAATATATCGCTGTGCATTCCATTATACATGTATTAATAGATTTTGAACAAGAGACCAGGTCAAGTAACTTGCTTAATTCAGCCAATAAATTATTTACCTATCTGACCATGACAATCAGACCTCTATAGCAAAACACTTCAATGCAATTGGTTATTCATTTTCCATTTCTTATTGTCTTTGTTCAAGCTTGTTGCGAGAAAGATAAAAAAATATTCTTCAAAACATTCATTTTACCTTAAAAAGACATTATTTTTACCTAAAAAGGCAACATGTTGATTTCATTAGTATCATGGTACATTGCCACCATTTCAGTCAAATAAAATTATCTTTAAATAATGAAATATATAAAAAAAAAGTAAAGCGAATAACCCACTTGTTTAAATTTTAAAAATGAGTTTCTTTAATCCCCAAGTTTTTTGTTTTAGTTTTTTTAAAATGTTACGTTTACTTTTAGGTAGCTATTTTGCGCGGTTTTTTCCGCGGGCAAATTGAAAAAAATTTTTAAAATAAAATTTCCCAAAAGTTTGGCGATGTTATTTTGTTTAAACCCAAAAAATGAAAAAAATAAGAAATTTTTAATTTAAAAGTTAAAAAAACTCCTAAATTAAAAAATAAACCGGGAAAAAATTTTTTTAAAATATTGATCTTTTCCGTTTACATTCGAAAGGGATATTTATAGGAAATTTTTCGGTGGTAACGTGATTTTTTGGTTATTTTTGTTTTGGGGTAATAAAAAAAAAACCCTAAAAAGAAATACGGAAAAATGTCAAGTTATTTTATCTCTACATTTTCACTGACAATTTAAACTTTTTAAATGGGAATATGACTAAAAAGGGGGTTTTCCCGAAATTTTTGAAAATTTTAAACTAATTTTTAAATTGTTAATCTATGATATTATAGCGTTCTTTTAATTAATAATAAAAAAAAGCATGAATTGGAAATTGAAGGTTTTAAAATGAAAGGGACATTACCACATGTTAAAATGGGACAATTTTTTGCATTTTTTTTTTTAAATTTTGGGGAAAGTTTTGATGGGGGAAAACTGATACAAAAATTCCCCTTTTAGGGTAGTTTTTTTAAAATTTTTAACAAAAAAGGGGAACTTTAATCGAAAAAGGAATTTTTTTTTTCCCATTTTATTTTTTAAAAAACAATATTTACCATTAAAAGGTTATACAAATTTTTTTAAACAGTTGTTTTTGCCCAATATATAAACGCTTACTACTTAGTTTTTACCCCTAAATTCAAAAAAAACAAGTCTCCATTCTTTTGAAATTTTTGGTTGTAAATTAGGGGCCCTTTCCCGGGGGATCATTTTTGGTTTCCCCCAAAGGTTTTTAAAAATATTTTAAACAAAGATGTAAGTGTTGTTGGAAACCCAAAAAAAAAATTTGGCCCGGGTACTCACTTCATTTTTATTTTTTTTCTGGCCCTTGGGAATCATTAAAATCCCAGCACTTTTTAAGTTTTGAGAATTGAGTACCACCCCAACCGGGCTGGGGGTCGTAAAATTTGCCGTATTCATTATCCCTCATGTACAGACTAAATAAAACCGATCTGCCATTAAATTTGTTTTTTTTGTTGTGTTTAAATGTTTCCCGAGGGTACATTTTCCCAAAATTTTTATATTTTAAAAACAGCAGGTGTAAAGTGCTTTGAGGCAGCGGTTAAACGTTGCCCCCGTACTTCATTTTCAGTGTTGTTAATTTTTTTGGCCCTTTTGGGGAAATCTTTGATCCCTGTTAGAATTAAAGTCCCGGTCCCCTTTAGGGGAGTGAGGGTTGCACGTATTCATTACCCCTAAATGTACGGGGCTATAAAAATTTGAGTCTGAAATTTTTTGTTTTTTTTTTTGTTTTAATGTTTCCCCGGGGACCATTTTGGGTTTCCGTTTTTTTTAATTTCAAAACCTGTTTTTTATACGACTAAAATAACCTATGAGAATCTTAATAACAAAAATTTTTTTAAAAAACAGCGAACTCCCTTTGGGGAAAAAAAAAAAAATCTTTAAAAATGCTTAGCCTTTTGTATAAGAAAATTTTAAAATTTCCCCGACTATCCAAAGAAAAGCGACGTTACAAACGTCCGTAAAAATTTTTAAAAAAAAAAAATGTTTACCAGCTATTTTTGTACATATTTTTAAGCCCAATAATTAATTCTTTACTTTTTAAATGTCAGGTGAATATACCCCTTTTCTTATTCTTTATCATAATGAAACCGGCCCAACTTTGTCTAACCGTCGTATTTTTTGGGAGGTATCTCTACAAAAAAGAGACCTCCCCTTCACATTGTAAAATAAAAAAAGCAGTGCTAAAAGCGGGTTTTGCCCTCTTTGAAATTCATTTACATAAAATCTATTGATTTTGATATTATCTAAGTTAAAGCATTTATTTTTAAAATTTCCCAATTACTGAATTTAAATAAAAAATACTTTAATATCTTTAGATAAAGCCCTCACAAAGGGTTACTTATCTTTAAATTTTTTTGTTGTTTTCAATTTTAAAACCCGCAGTATTACACATCCCTTTCTTTACTTCTTTTTGAAAGAAAAAAGATAAATAAAACACCACCGGCTTAAAAGAAAATAAAAAATAAGTGTTTTAAAATAACGACATCTTTCAAACATGTTTCTGCAAAAGTGGGCCCCAGTGTGCCGGAAATTTTAAAAATCATTTGTTTTTTAAAAAAAAAATGAAAATTATTAAAATTTGATGCATGTGAAAGAAAGTGAAATTTATAATTTTTTTTTGCTGCAGATTAAGAAATATTACAGGGTGTCATAGACGCGATGGGGTTTCTCAAAGTTTTAAAAACTATCTTTTTTTATTAAAAGTGACTGAAAAGAAAAGGGAAAAAGGGCTGGATATTAGTATCATTTTTTTTCCCAAGTGGGTAAATTAAACATTCCCCTTTTATTAAAATGTGGGCTTAAGTAAACACCAAAACTAACCCAAAAAATACATAAAAAAAAATTTTACAATAAAGGCAAAAAACAAAAAAAATTAATGAACCAAAAACATCCGGCGTCAGAGAAAAGTGATTTTATTTAAACGTTCGAGGTAGTCCAAATCGGGGAGCGTCCAAAAAAATCGGGAAAATTATCCAAACTGTTTTTTTTTAAAAAATGTTTTCTTCGGGTTTTGAGAAAATGGGATATAGAGAAACCCTATAGACGTCCCTTGTGTGAATCATTTTCAGTACCCGACAAAGTGTTAAACTTTGCAGCAAAGGGGGAAAAGGGAAAAAAGCAAAACAAAATTGTCGAGACTGCAGCCGATATGGCAGATACTATTGTCAAAATTGCTGGGATTTTTCACCCAAAAGTTCTTAACCCTCATGATAAAAACCTTTTACTTTCCCTTAGCAAACGATGGGGAGTTATAAATTAAAAACTTTTTTTAAAAAAACATGATATCTCGAACGAGTTTGATATGGGGTCATCTTTTAAAATTAAAAACAATACCGATTTTTTTAGAAAAAACTTTTTTTATCCCCAAAGATCATAAATTTTTTAAGAACCGTGTCCCTTTTTTAAACATTTTTTTAAAAAAACAAAAAAGTGTTTAAATTTGTTCACAATCTTATATTTAAAAGAACAATAACATTTTTTTTTTCCAAAAAAAACAATGTTTTGTTTGGATTTATATCTTGTTCTTAAGTTTTTTTTAAAAATATAAAGTTTTAAAATTTTTCTTGACCCCAATTTTACTTTAAAAATTTCTAATAAGGGGTACTTAAATTTGTGCTTTTGTTTGTTTTTAATTTCGATCGCTATTTTCTTTTTTAAACAGACCCATTTGCCTTGCACAAAAAATCAAAGAAAAAAATAAATTTTCAAATTTTAAAATACGTAAAGGAGAGATTGAGTCTTGCTTAAAATTTTTTTTAATTTTGGGGTTTAAATTTTACCCCCATGTTTCATTAAAATTTTAAACATTAAAGGAAAATGTTTTTGTTTAATATTTGCAAAAAAAATTCCCAGGAATAAATTAAAAACTTTTCAATATTTAACAAACAACCAAACTGAAATGTTTGTCAGAATAGACAAAAGTAAATTAGGGGATAAAAAAAAGGGTAACTTTATCACATTATTTCTGATATATTGATTAATTTACGAACCCAATTAATTTTTTACTGTCTTTGATAAAATAAAAACATTAAGGCTATTTCTGGCATTTCTAATTTTTTTTTTTCAAAACTTTCTTAAATTTAAAAGTACATTTTTCCTTCTCCGATTTTTTTTTTTATAACTCTTCTTCCAGATTTTTTTTTAAAGGGAACAAACATTCCAAAAATTTTTACATAAATTTTGTTTTTAGAATCAATTGGGAAAAAAAAAAAATTTTTTCTGTTTCTTAGAATCAAAACATGAAAAACTGAAACCATTTCCCAAAAGTAGCATTAAATTTTCTTTTAAGGGCAAGTGGAAATTTTAAAGGGTCTGATTAAAATTTTTAAAAATGTTGGTACAAAGATTTGAATAGCTCTAAAAACTGAAGAGGGATAAAATTTCTTCCTTTTTTTTTAAAAACTTTGCAGGGTTTAAAACAAAAGGGTTTTAAAATAAATTTTCTGTTTTTTTTTTGCCAATTATCTTTTCCAAAATTTAAAAAAGTTTAAAAAAAACCCGATTGAAAAAACCCCTATTTTCTTTTAGGCTTTTTGGGCCTTTTCCCCAATTTTCCTTTCCCTAAATTGTTTTTTTTAAAACCAAAATTTTTTCCGGGGGAACCCGGTGGGAAAACCCTTGATTTCTTTTACATATTTTAAATATTTTAAACAGGGTAAAATTTTTAAAGGGGTTAATTAAAAATTAAAAAAAAAAATTAAAAAGGAAAAGAAAACCTTTTTTCACTTTTTTCCAAAATATTAAAGTCCCTTTTAAATTTTAAAATAAAAAAAATTAAAAAAAAATAAAATTTTTTGTTTTTTTTAAAATTATTTTACCTAAAAAGGAAAACCCCGGGCAAAAAAAAATTTTCCCCTTTGGGGTAAGGGTTTTTCCCTTTTTAAAAAAATTTTTAATTCCAAAAAAGGTCCCCAATTTAAAAAAAGGGAAAAAAAAAAGTTTTTAAGGGTTTTTCAAAATTTTTTTTACCATGGCAACCTTTTTTTCTTTTAAAAAAAAGTTTAAACCTTACTTTTTTTTTTTCCCAAAATAAATATTGTATGGTGCTGAAATTTTTTCCCCTGTTTTTATTTTTAATCATTTTGAATTATTTTTAGCAAAAACAGTATGTAATGACAAAGATAGACAGAAAAGAACAAACAATTTGGTAAAGATCAGATACTTCCCCTTAAAATCGAGAAAAACTGAAACTGAAAAGAAGACACTAACTACCAAAATTATAAATGTTACAGGCTTACTTTTATTAAGCCATGAAAAGTAGTTGTACAAAGTATTAATAAAAAGTTAGATGGCCATAAGTTAAGAAGTTGTTACATTGCAGAAATGTAGCTTCAATATTCGTATACTGGTACACTTCGTAAAAACATTCATTCTATGTAATAAATGAACGTGACAAGAATGAAATGAATAGGATAATCGTCTGCAACAGTTCCATTTCCAATCCTTTCACATATTTGCAGGTGAATGTTTCTTCTTGTAGGTAAATTCTAAAAAATATATAATTTACAAATATAAATATAGCCTCTCTTTGACCTCACAGACCACATTAAACTGCTGGCGAAAATAAAAGTTGACATATCAGTAAAAAAAATATAAACAATGCATAATTAACTAAAATGAATAAACAGTAAAGACTAAAAAAAACTAAATCTAAGATTAATGACAAGAAAAAAATGAAAATACCAGTGTGTTCAATGTAGACTTTGACGATATTCGGAGTCTTACAGTATCAGTTTTAAAGAGAAAAACGATTTGCACGAAATGGAAATTATGATCAATACATTGGAATCATCTTGACATAGGATTTTCAGAGAGAAAAAAACATTTTATTATGTTATTATGTTATGTTACATATAAAGTATGAATAAGTACGGGTACATCACGCTATTGTCAACATGTTAGTCTTAATAATTTGAATACAATGCTATAATTTTGTTCTTAAGTTTTTATATCCTAATCTTATTGTATAATTCATTTTGTAGGAAATAATGTCAAAAGAGGTTTTCTAGTCAAGAAAGCGTTAAATTTGTTAGCATCCAATAGTGATTTGTTTTTAGCACTACCAGTTAATCTTACTGTATGTCTGAACAACTATTGATTATTTTCAGTAACCAATGTAGGTCCGTCAAATCATTAAGGGTAAAATGGATAAATAAAATTGAAACATATTATGTTGATAATTCGAAAGGAAACAAAATGCCATATATTGTATCAGACATTTTATTGGAGTGAAATTATCCTAACGATGTTTAAATGCATAATTTTGCTTTAAATTTTTATGAAATGAACAAAAAGTCAGATAATCTTTACATTTTAAAAAAAATTTATGTTAAAAAAAATATTCGTCGATGTTATTGGGGTTGTTAAAAATTTCAAAATTTACATTTTGTATTATTTTAAAATCTAAAACTTGAATTTTTTATTTGAATTTTTTATAGGCTTTTTAGTCATCCGCTCTAAAGTATACGAGTAATGATCAGATCATTCCAAGACTTTTTTAATATTTTTTGAGAACACATATGCAACCGTTAGTAAGTCATTCGCTGGGGCAGCGTTGCACAATACCACACTCGTTACATACTTTTTTCAGTCGAGATGACAATTTTTTAAAAAATGTTTTTTGCAAAAAACGTGTAAGTTTTTTTTATAAGGAGAAACGTGTTACGGTTATCAGACTTAAAAAAATGTACATTTAAAAAAGTTTTGTTTATGAAGTATGGTAATAATAAAAAATGATCCTGACTGACAATTCTTTTATTCTCAAGATTATTCCCCCTGTAACCTTTAATACGTTTTATTAATGGCCCACTAATATTTGAAAAAGTACATAATGTTGATGGGTTTGATTTGTTTCTTTTTCAAAACGAGAAATAAAAATGTGGCTGAATGAGCTGAAACAGCAAATTGAGAAAGATGAATACAATGACAAGGCATTTGATAAGAAACCTAATGGAAATTTAGAGTCAGCAAAGCTTTCTGTCATTTTAAAGGAAATTTGCACCATCATTCAAAGAAGAAGTAAATGCCAAAGGTACTGTTTGATTTCACATGTTAACTTAAATTTCTCACTTTTGCAATTGCAAACGAAAAATCCTTTAATGAAAAACCAAGGCTCATTTACATTAAAACATTTAACCTGTCAGATGTCTGTTTATTGCAGAAACTTTCTTTTTCGGCAACTATAAAGGCTAGAAGATGTAGATCAATATTGGTGTATGATGAGTGTTCTCGACTAAAGCCCGATCTTTTGTGATTGTGCATGTGCGCCTTGTGTAGAAAATGCGACTTATCCAATGTTCAAATCCATGTTTACCTCAGACCGTACCTGTCCCTTAATCCTAGGATACTGACCTGAGTTCGCTAGAACGGCTATATAATTCGTTTTGTGCCGGATAACTACATCAGGATAGCTTACCAGATTTATATATACACACAAGTACTGAAATAAAGTTTCAATGTGCATTCGGATACTCAAACAATAGATTGCGCGAGGGCACTGGCGCTAGAGTAAATAGCAAGAATAACTTTATGAAAATTTGCATCTAACCTAAAGCATGTAAGGCATATTACTGACTTGCGGTCATAGAAACGCGAATTTTGCGATCTTTTAATTGCCGTCATTCGTAAAAATTGTTGCTTTGTTAAAACGCAAGAACACAGAGTAGCTGTAAAACACCGAGGTCATGATGAAAAAACGGATTTACTGTATTGTTAGGTTTTGCCTGCAAGGTTGGGACGTGTGAAAGAATTATTTTTGGAAATATTCACGCAAGAAAATAAATAGTTGATAATATTATCAGAGACTCGTTTGGCTTCGCTTCATCAGAATTGATTCAGGTTAATGTGCGCCCAACAAATGAAAGAACACCTTCAGATACATGTAAGACATTGTGCTGTACCATTTTCAATCTTGCTTTAAGTATAGAAACAGAAGTAGCATCATTACTGGAGGAAATTAAAGCATGGGAAGATACCATACCTCTCAAAGAAGCAAACGGAAATGCATGTAAAGTGGTCGAAGCCATCCGTGATAGTCGCTTGAAGCTTCGCGAAAGAATACTTGAATTTAAAAGGTAAAACTGTAAGTCAGTAATATTTTATATCCTGTAACACATTGCGGTCTTTAACTAAACTTGTTTTATTTTTCAAAATGTGTAAACGGAAAACGATTTATTCATTGTTATGTTTTGCCTGCAAGGTCAATTTGAAAGAAAATTTTGAAATATTCGTTGCTTCGCTTCATCGATTGCCCTACAAATGGAAGAAGATCTTCAAATACATGTAAGACAATGTGCTATATATCTTACCAACATAATTATCTTTTTGTAACAATTCCAATCATTTATTCGGTATGATAAAAATGGAACTTTAAAATTTATAATAAATTCAGTTATGTCTGAATAAGATCACTTATTGCTGTAAAGTACGTACAATGTTTATAAGGTAACTTTATCAAAACTGGCAGAATGGTATTTAAAATGGTCATTACCAGATTATTGGAAAAGGGAGATCTATCGGAAGCAAATAAAATTTCAATGTTCATTGAAACTCGCAAGACTCGATTGTTTGAGTCTTGTTTCATTAGGATATAAAAACAGTGGGCACATTTCTCACGCCTATAACACGGCTTGAGAGGGGGTAATTGTTTTAAGATATTTTATATAAATGTGGATGAATGCCAAAGATCACATAAAAATGCTACGACCACTTCGGTTAGCAAAAAGTACTTAAGACGTTTTTGCCTTCAAAAAACGCCATGCCTTTTTCTTCAATCTTTTAATTTTCCAATGTTTCGAATTTTAAGCATTTCATCTCTTACTATTTCATCTATGGTATGGAAGGCATGAAAAGGAATATTTTCATGTCATTTGAATTAATTTTTATCGTACCATGTCCAATCTTGCTTTAAGTATTGAAACAGAAGTAGCGTCATTACTGGAGGAAATTAAAGCATGGGATGATATCAAACCCCCCAGGAAAGAAAAAGTAAATACATGCAAAGTGGTCGAAGCTCTCCGTGAAAGTCGCTGGAAGCTTCACGAAAGAAAACTTGATTTTAAAAGGTAATACGAAAAGTCAGTAATATTTTATCTCATATAATCATACAAATTGTGTTCCATAACTCACTTTATAGTAACTTTTTTGAGTCTGTATATGTTTAATAGTAAAGCTTAATACTTCGTTTCTTTAGTCATTTTCATATCTCAAAGAACGAATGTTCATGCATTAAACGGCGAATTGCGTTTTTGATAATAACGTTTAATAATATAATTTGAACAGCATAGCATGCTATATTATAGAAAATATTTCCTGATTCGGAGTTTATTGAGTATAATACAGCACGATAACATAATCACGAAAGTTGTAGGACTGAGTGAATAATGACAAACATGTGCCAAAAGACCAGTCATATGATGTCAGAAAAAACAACTTCTCTCCTCAATGTATTTTTTCATATTTAAATAAATTATCTTTCCTGTTAGGATGTGAAAATGGATCTTTTTGCTTTCCTTTAAATTTCAATAACGCTCAGTTCAAATACTTCGTGAAGTATATATCTTCTGACGTTTTTTACTTTCTTGTACGGGCAAACTTTGATCTTTATTGAGTTGCTGTACCAGGAATATAGGCATTTTATTTGAAAACTATATTATTCAAGATGTTATGTTTTTGAAGATCATAAATATACCTCTTGCCAATATTATACAGTGGACATGACAAAGAGGATGTCGCGCAGAAAGAGAAACAAAGTCAAGACCAAATGATTAAAGACATGTGGGCAATGATTAGGCCTACATCCGGCAAAGTTAACTCAGGGGGAGATGAAATCGGAAAAGCTTTAGCAGGGATCAAGAAATACGTTTCAGATTCGCAAATACGTCTATCTGAATTCAACGAGTAAGCTTTTTTCACTATGGTCAGACATTCACAGTATTTTAACATGCATAATAATCTGATTTCTTCCGACATTTCGGAGGCGCAGCAGTAATGTTCTTAGATATAGTTGTATGTAACTGATGTTTAGCGAGTTTGAATTTTTGAATCAGTTTAAAAATATTACTTTAACATGAAATGCTCATTTTGCAAACTTTTGGGGGAGAGAAAATCAATATTTTATTTTGCAGTACCAGTGTCAATTCCAAATCGTATTTTGATTTCGTTCGTTAACTCATGACAAATAATATTTATTGAAAATTTGCTATTCAACACAAATGGTCATTATCTTATCTGGTTTGAAACATGTAATTTAGGTAAATATATGCAAGGTCAACATCACTAAAGATGATAAAAATTTAATACAAAGAAGATGATAAAAATATAGCAATAATGTCCAGAGCATATCTCTTCGACTCATGTTGAGCTTTTAATGAAACTTCATAGAAATGTTCACCACTTTGAGAAGCAATGTCAAGTGCATGAACAAGGTCGCTAGGTTAAATGTTAAGATCACACTTAGAGGTCATTGAAAATAGCTTGTTCGAAGCCGAACTTCTATATTTATCGGGGGATATTAATGTAATTTGGCACAAAAATGTCACAATTGTGGGGCTTATAGTGCATATAATCCAGGCCCCTGTTACCAAAATTAAGGTCACATAGAGAGGTCAAAGTCTGCGTACGGGGACTATATAGTCATCACTTATTGATGGATTGTAACACAAATGATAACTATCATGACTACAAGTGTGATACATGTATTTAGGTTTATATTTGCAATGCCTAGGTCACAGGAGATGATGAAATTTCCAGATATTTTCCGGATATTGCTTAGATGTTTTCCTTCTATAAATACCACATCTCTGTCAAAAGCTATTTTGACGGTCGAATTTTGTGGTAATGTTGCCCTTGTGTGCATTATAAATTTGAACTTCATAATGTGGAGCTTATGTCAAAACGGGTTTTTGCTGATAATATTGTTATACTGTTAATGTACAAATTTTATTTTAAGTAAAATGTGTAACATTCTTATTGATCTATTTATTTTTTATCTTAACAATATTAAATCTGTTATTAGATTATCAAAGGTCGCTGGAGCACGTCTGACGGACAACAGTCCAAATATTGCAGATCTAAGTGATCCAAATCGTCCAACCATAATAGCTGAACAGTATTCAGAATTGTATGACACCCCTTGGACAGATGCATTCGAAACATTGAAAAATAAAGATCAAGAAAACACAGATTTTTTGGTGAAAATTATCGTAGTAAGAGGCGTATTAAAGGCCAACTATGCCCGAGAAATGCATTCATTTAGTTTTTAATTTCTCAAAAGCTTTTTAATTTTGTGTACTCTTTTTAAGTATTCAAAAAGTTACTCATTGGCCTACTACTTGATCTGTTGCTTTTTGGTAACCAGTACAGTTAAAATGAATTAGAATTTTGTATGGAAGTCAAATTACTACTGTGTTTATATTTTGCTACTTTTATGACAAGTTATTGCACACATCTATCATTCTCTTAACAATTATTTAAACACTATAGAAAAAGTAAAATTTAATTTTTTCGAAGGCCTTAAAATTTAACCTGAAGCATATACGTGAATAAAAAAAATCCAAATCTTAAATTGCACTGCTGCGGGGTAAGCAATGTGTTACATACACGTTAATTGTAAACAGCATCATTAAAACAAAACTAATATTTTAAATTAAATTGTTGTTGATGTTAAAAACAAACTTAATAAAGGTAGAGAAACAACAAGTAATATGATTTTCTCATGCAGCATATCTTGCGTCAGATTAAAATATCTTTATTTTTTCGTATTGCTTTGATTTCCTTGTACACTAAATTGAAAGTATGTTGTGTTGTCTATTTTCATCTTAACAGAATTGTTATGACATTTGTGGAAACATATCTAAGAATCATCAACGGAATTTGAAGAATGCTGTGTGTTATCCTGCCGATAATATAGAAAATGGACAAGCATCAAAACAGGTAAAAATAATTGTTGTTCTGGTATTGATATATGTACAAGTTCCTGGTGATAAATAATCTTCACACAATAAATAAATAAATGGTTTTGATGTATTGAAATCATTTATTTTGTTTATAAGGCTCTCTTACGGTAGTGTCACTTGCCTTTACACGTACTCAGGTGACATGATGGGATGAATTTCCATGTTCATTCTGAAAGACTAAAAACGGTCAAAATCGGAGCTTTAACTACACCAATGAAGTGTGCATATAAGTAGCATATTCTAGTAAAGTAGTTTTTTTACAAAGTTATGCTCTTGAACGCTTTAACATTTATGTAAGAATAAATTTACAGCAACCAATGTCTTACAGTAATCGAAATTTCATTGGAAGCTTTACTACCAATTACGGAGCTGTGCATATTAAGAAGCATTCTTCAGTTCATTAATTCTTCGCACTTTTGTTCACTTTGATGCCTTTTCCGTTCAGCACACATTGTTAAACAATTATATTATTACATAAACTATCTTTCTTCAAGTAAACACAGCTCCAGAGTGATTTTGTTTTATTAAACAGAACGTGCACTATGATCCTCAGTAGGTATGCTTGTGGTTGCCTCTGTCTATCCGTTAATTTTTTTCCATCCGGATATCTTTTCCGGGAAACCTTGGTTTAAACTTATTGAAATCTTCGAGTGAAGCGAAACTGTCAAGGGAAGCTGTATAAGCTGTATGCATTTATCTATAATAATTGTTTTTCTCTAATTACAAAATTACATTCAAACTTCATTATTCTGACCGAATATCTGAATGTAGGAATACTTTTGCCTCACCTACACATTGAAGGATTAGGCATGATCTATCAGCTTCTCGTTCACTATACACCTGTACCAAATATTCCATTTAAGTTTCTGTAACGAACAAACATTTATAAGTCAATATGTTTAAGCCTGTATGCGTTTATTATAGAATTCATTTCGTATATAATTATTTTTCTTTAGAATATCTTTCAGCATAATAACCTACTTACATTATAGTTACATACGAATTCGGAAATGTATTTTTTTTCCAGAAAAGGGGCACAAAGGAAAACACTGTCTCCTTCTCAGCGGTTCAGTCAAAGGCTTTATCAGAACTTCGTAAGCAGACTGCAGATATATCCGTTGATGGTGTGATTTCGGTATGTGCGTTTTAAGCAAATGATATAGTACTTAACATTATTGTTTCAAATATTTTTATTCAAGATTCATATACATCAATCAAATAAATGCATGTAAACATGCTGCAAAAATACGCCGTTTCTGCATTTTGTCGGAGGCTGCGTTCTGTGAACGTCGCCTTGCCTTTTTGATCTTTAATCTTATTTTATATTAAAAATTTAGTTCTTTCATAATACAATTAATACTTTACTTCAACAAATGCTCTTCAACTCATTAAAATTTGAAATAAAAAAAAAGATACGAATTGAATTTATTGTATAATACATGAACAATTTATTAAAAGTATAAATTTTAATTAATAGTATATTTTACTTTATATTTTCATAGCAAATAGAATCGGCACATAAGGACTGGTTTGGTCAAAAAAAGTTGCGAAGTTATACGACCCGTTGTATAGAGCTGTGTTGGTTAATGCACGTACAAACTCCACCTGTTGTTATTGATACGTGCGCCAAGCCAGGGTCCAACTTTGATACTAGAAGATATAAACAATATACAAAAGCTGGAAAGAAAATAGATTTTGTTGTTTGGCCTGTATTGTTGTTGGACGAAGGGGGAGTTATTTTGTGTAAAGGAGTTGCTCAAGGAAAATAGATGTTAAGTATCGGCTTCATACTGTTCCTGCAGCATATTCAAAAGCACTGGGAAATACTCTTTTAATATATATATTCAGTTTATAACATTTTCGCACACAGTATCTTATTAAAAACCATATTTATAAACTACTGTCTATTCTGGAGTCAGCATATACATTTTAGTTAGCAAACAGTTTGTACAGCTCTGTCTGTGAACTAGATTCACTATGTATGTTTACATTCCTTGCCTTAGAAATAAAAAATACATGTAACAATTGCATGTTTGAATCTTTGGTAAGCATGGAATAACGATTATACATGCATTCAATGTATAAATATTCTAATTTTAGTTTAAAACATGTTTAATTATAAGGAATACAAATGTGACTGTTATCTTTTAAGTGTGTTGATAAATTATTTTTTTATTCATAATCAAATCAGTCAGTCATGGATTTAGTATTTCATTATAATTTTAACGTTGTTTAGTTTCTTATGTTATTACATAAAAGTTTTGATAAAAATGTATGTATGTATGTATGTATGTATGTTGAAAATTTTAGCTTTGTATATATCAAAAACCAAAACGATTTTTTCATGTAATAAATGTTTCAAATTTTTGTATATAGCTATCTATTGTAGTCAATCGATTTTATCAACTATAAAATTAAATTTGTAAATGATTATAACATAAAAAGTTTTTAAGGTTATATCTTATTCTACAATACAGTTCTGCTTACATGGTCATTTTTAATTGAATGTTATTTGTTTTGCATATAATAAGGGTAACAAAATTCTATTGTGTGTGCATTTAATGTACCAAAGAGTTTTGTATTTTAAGAAATCTTACTACAAGAACATGTTGTTGCCATTCTTTGTTATTTTCTCATTAGTTCTGTAAACAATAAAATAGTCCAGAAACTAATGATTTCTAGAACATGCAAGACAAAAAAATAATGTGAATGTTTGGAGAAAAAAAAGATACTCAAAATTAAATGATAAAGCTAAACTACTGCTATGAGATAATGAAACAACAACAAAAACAAGAGAAGGGATTAATCTGCTAGGATTTTGATACTTGTCGCAAGTTGTGGCAAAAAAATTAAACATTATTAATTTAACAATGCAACGTATACATGCATTCGGTTTAATGCCATTACAATAAATACCCACTGACACAGCATTTTTGTTATTTATTCCGATTTTACCTGTATGATAATTTGCAGAACCCCATGCATCATACAACATAGGTTGTATGTCGGGAAATTTTGGACAGTGCTGAACTTCTATTCAGCAACCCGAACCAGCTGTACGAATTGCACCCCTTTATATGTAGAAATGTATTATTTGATATTAATAAGTAAATTAGCAAAGTGCTTTAATGATATGATGATGAAGACAACAAGTAAGATGTATTACGTTATCTGCAACACATTAGTATCCAGTATTGCCAATAAAGCTTTTCTCATGTTAATAAAGTCTGTGTGCTTTTCTAAGTAGTGCTCTTTAGCGAATTGGATTATTAGTAGTGATCAAGAGTCGCTGATACGATCCTCAGGCAAGCCGAAATTTCTCCGTGACAAATAACCTCGAACATTGAGTCTTTTTTATCATTTGTCTCTCGCCACTTATTCAGAAATCATGTAGGATTAGTAGTCGGTCACTCCCCTTTGTAGGAATTGGTAAGTTGTCAAAGAAAGCACGTGAGGCGGATCGGCCGCCGGAGTATGAGAAAATAATGTTTTAAAATTGGCTTGAAACAGAAAATCAAACAAACAATCTTAATATTGAACGATCTTAATCATAATTTATATAGTTTGCAGAATATTGTATATTTTACAAAATGATGACAGACTAACTGTTTTACTATTGTGAACATTTTAATATTTTATTTAGAATGAAAACATACCAGTAGGTCTATATACAAGTTATTTGATGATTACTACTAGATCCGCAATTATAAATCCACAGAGCAATTGCTAAGGACAAACACCTTCCTTCATCAGTAGCTGCATCATGTTGCTCAGCATAGTGATGTCGAAATACATTTCCAGTGTGGGCGACATGACCGTCTGTTCGCCCGCCGTGTTTTGGACAGCAATATATACGTAAAACAACTGTCACTTGCTAATCTTGTTCCACCTATAAAACATTCATTCTTTTGATACCAATTAGTAAAAACATAATCCCAAAATAAAGGTTAACGCGGCGAAATTATTACAGGACGGTAGTTGTAATTTCACGTTATCATTCACGCCTGCACCGGCTTAAGTAGAATTCAGCCTTAAACATGTACTAAGAAAAGTTTGAAACAACCGCAGATACGTTCATATGGTGGTTGTCATGGGACCTTTAATATGACACGTTAGTGTCATTAAATGAAAAGCGGCATATGTTCCCCAAAGTAATACAATGCATGTGCGTCAGTGCCCTAAACGAGAAAACAATTGGCGGATATAAACACAATGGAATTTAAAAAAGCATGTATAATGTGATTAAACACTATTCAATTAAGAAATACTAGAACCACATGACAAGAAAAAACTAAAATAAAGATCAACAATGCAAAAGCAATGTTCACAGGACGCAGTACCCACATAGGGCACACAGAAGGCACAAGACCAAACCGTGAGTGGACATTAGGGCGGCAAAAGGAGAGTGACACGTAATGTGTGAAATAAAAAAAGGTTAAAACGGGCCCATATTGGAATAAAAGGATAAGGGCTGTAAGAATAAACACTAAATTGGAAAGAACTTAAAATACCAAGGCATGCACTCACAACAAAAATGTCGTGCTAAACGATCTTAAGGGATTGAAAAAGAAACATCTTTGATTAAATGTAATTAAAGATGTATAATATTACATTTAAAATGTTTTTCCAACGAAACAAGCTGATATATATTAAGATGAAACTTACTTTTGTTGACAATATTCTTGTGCTCATCATCAAAATAGCATGCTTTTCATATCAAATTCGCGCACAAATGTGCCAAAAGTAGCCGGTAAATATGTCTATAGGTTTTGTGCATGTACTTATCCACGTAAGGGATGGAAAGCGTATGTGGTTCTTCTGTTAAGTATGTCAATTCACCTTGCGAAATTGCTTATAACATACAAAATATATCTTAAAAAAACATGAAATACGATCATATTTAATCAAATGGTTGCTTTTATAAGTCAATGTATATTCTTATTTGTATTGCCTTGTATTATATACCCAAGGGACCGTAAATGACAGCAACTTGTTCATGTGTATGCTATGCTGCCATTGAGCTACACCCCTAAGAAAATACATTGTTTCATTATCAACAGCATGTCCATGATGTTCCCTGTATGTTCCTACTGCTGTCGGATGATCTTTGCAAACAGAAACACCTAACCAACAGCTTATAGAAAAAATGCTTGGTTACCGCTTTGTAAAGTATTGCAATTGTATCACATGTAAGATTTAGAGAACACACTACTTCTTATGACACACCTGAAAGAGTTATAATAGATATTTGATTTATATCTCAGAACGTACACAAAGTATAAGTGCATCATTTATTAGTCAAAGTTACCACTTGCTGTTTTCATCAAATAGTAAACAATAAAATGGTATTTTGTTTTATTTATTATTTTTTGATATTATGTATTAATTGTAAATTAATTCTTCATTGTGCTACTGTAACAACCTGTTTTTGATTATCTGAAAATGTTAATTTCTAGGAAAGATATCATCTTTATTCAATCAATCTAAGAAAAGAGCTGATTGTTTAACTCTGAAGACATGTTTTAACGATATTTTTATTATACCTAAACATGTCATTATATTCTGATCCATCTGCTTAATATGCTAATACCGGTGATGTTTTACAGGGTGATGTGTACTGCATACGCGCGATAATGACGTCAGATTCACCATGTGAGTGTGTTCTTGTTTAGGACGAGAACATTTTTTTTTGAAATGGTTGATATTGTATTAATTTCCGTTATGCAAACAAGAGTACCGACCTAAAATATAAATATAAAAATAAGATACAATAAGAGTTTATTTCTGCAACATGAATATTGTGAATGCCAGAAAATGCATGATCACTATCATTATCATCACATATATTGATTATACAATATGCATACATGTTTTCAAAAGAACTAAAGATATATATTAAAATTGTCTCTTTGTTATCATTATGAGTTTATGTCTATTTGCTTGAGATCGGGTAAATCTAACTGTGCATATGTTTTTTTTATATATGAAAACTTAATTATTTAATTTATTTACTTCTTTTGGTGTATGTTGGTCCAACTGAAAATCTGGGGCCCAACAATCGGTGGAAAAACCTGTTCGAAATTCACATAGATTGCCAATTCGGCAGAATTTCAATTCAGTCTATAATAACCTTTTTCAACATTGAAATGATCAGTTCTTCAAAGTGACTGTTTAATTACAATTATAAACACAACAACGCCAATTTATCTATATCTTTCTTAAGCTTAAGGATCAAAGCTTATAATAACATAAATAACAAAGTTTTGTATTTATACATGAAAATACTTTGTCATAAAAAGCACAGTAATAATTATTCCCACGGAGCATGTCAGGCCGCACGAAATATGTGTGGAAAGGCTTATTAAAGGCTGATCAATATCGGCTCCAGCAGCTTAAGAGTTAAACAAATAAGTTAAGCCTGTTTATTTCTCTTTGAAAGCAGAGGTCACACGAGTGAGCATGTGGGTAAACATATGAATAATTCTTGTTTAACATATCATATTCAAGAGCCTGTTGAGCGTCATATAATAATGGTACAATTGTACCTACATATCCTGTTTCTAATATGTTTAATAAGTTAGGCTTAATGTAAGCATGACTATCATTATACACGTATTGCTTCCTTTATCAAAAGAAAATTGGCATAGTTTAACAGATATTGAAAGCATTTGTCTCCAGATTTTTTGTCCGTAATTGTAATGGTCGAACTTATTGGACAAAGCCAGCAGTAATTTGTTATAAAAAGGTTTAACAACAATGCCTACCATGAATTTTGTTTCAGAATTGTATATGTTTCACAAACCTTTTAATTAAACATTTACAAAGTGTTATTAAAAATCAAAGATAAAGATATTGTTTCAGGATTAATAAAATTAGCCTGTAATAGGGCCCGTAAGTCTCGTTTACTTTCACTTTCGATTTACCACTTCCGGGTACATCGGCAGACTTATTTACCGTTACGCATATAGGTAAACCGAAGAACTCGAGGGATATAGAAGTTAACTTTGTTTCGGTCCTCTTCAGATTTGAAGGAATGGATAGCACGGGTCAAAAAATGCAGGTAGGTCAATTATCTGACGGAAAAACGAGGGATTTATAGAGTTTAATAAAACTAGTTTATTTTCGGATAGTGACAATTGTTTCGGATGTTTTGTCAAGGTAGTGAATTCTAGTTGTTTAGCTTTTAGTATTGTTTTAAAACTACTGATGTGAGAAATTAATTCAAACCATTTTAACTTACTGAAATAAACAATGGAGAAACACTTTAATTCTAGTGTATATTAAAGTTATACAAAATTCGGACATTGCACAGTAATTCGGATATTTTTTCCCTTCCATTTTATTCTTGTTCCTTTTTCTATTATATATACATGTTAATATGGTACCTAGCAAATTATGATTGAATTAAAAAATATAATATTTGATTAAACCATTTCAGATGTATAGAAAAGGAGGTATATGACAAGTATAGAATATACAGTTGTTCAATATGGACCATCAATCAACTGTTTGCACTGCCTATGATCCTGAAATATCTATACATCAAAGGTAAATACATGTAAAATAATTGATTAATTTTTAGTTGAGATCGGAAAGATCAACAATTATCAAAATATATTAATAACTTGGATTTCACTGCATGATAATTGATAAGTAAATAAAACATTAAAAATAGTCATGTTCAAAAAGATCAACATTTTTGACTGTTATATATTATGTGTTTTTGTTTATCTTCAATGTTTATTTACTTCAAATATGAATTTTTTCTGTCAATCATGACCAGCTTATTAAATGTAATGTAAATATCATTTCTAGTGTCTTACACTTGTAACAACATATTTATTGATTTTTCATTCTGCAGATAAAAAGGGAAAAGATGAAGGAGGATTTGTCCATGAAGACCTTTATTGCAACTACCATCTTCCAGTTCCTTAATTTGAGAATGATATCAGAGAACACACAGTTACAGTGAAATATTAGTTTAATATAAGCCACTGAGAATAGTCAAATGTACTTTCCTGAAGAAGATGAACGACATCCAGCACAAAAATCTTAATGTATAAAGAGTATGATTTTATGGTGTTTGACACTATGATCTTGTTAACATGTTAATGTCACAATGATAGAAACAGAGTAAAGTATCCACATTTCATTGCAGTTTAAAGTATTAAAACTAGATACTCTATATATACCAAAGCTGATAACACACCAGAGATAAGGTTTTTCATGGAATCACAGTATAGTCATATGACATTATGGACATTAAATGACTATGAAGTAAAGATTAGCAAAAATATTATATATCATCTACTACTAATATTGTGAGGTAATCATTGATAAGCTCACAAATTTGCATTCAAAGCTTTGATATCAAGCTGAACATTTTTCAATTAGAATATGATTTATAACTCTATGATAATTTGTTCATGTTAATTTTCAAAGTCTTTACATTTGTAAAAGGAAATATTCTTATTCTTGTATCAGGTAAAGTTACATTGTCCAAATAACTAATAATAATTCCAAGTGCTTTTCTGAAGTTTTTCTTGCACTGGAAAATCAGTGTGATATATATGCTAAGCAGTGCACTATAAATTGTGTAAAAATAAAAGTTTATTAAACTTATGAACTGTTTTTTTGTTTCTACTATTTGGCATATATTTATAGCAGTGCTTGGTCATAAGAGTTCATCTGCAAAATAAGTGTCACTGTGTACTTTAATTCTCTAACAGCAATGGCTAGATTGCTTGAATATGCAAGCATTGACTATATTAAATACTATGCATGTCATTTGAATTTTTGTCTGTCCTGAAATCGAAACAGACACCAAATAATATTGATGAAAAGTTCTTGACAGCTCTTCAATGACTACATTTACACATATGTACATGGACAGAAGTTAAAAGCATTGTGTGGTGTTTTTTTTTTTGTTGTTGTTTTTTTGAAACATTGACAATTTTGAAACAGTTCCAATAGGTATATTAATGTATCAGTGATGTAATTGTTTTGTATCAAGTGCAAACCCTAAGTTTTGCATGTATTGTATAGATAATTCACTTTTGGTCAAATGTCAACAGGTTCAATACATTATAAAACAGGTAATTTGAAACCCAAAGAAGTATATGGTATGTAATAACTACCCCTCTGATACTATCAAAATCTTCAAGGAATGCAGAATTGCAAGTCTTCTCCAATTAAGAGAGAGACTTGGGCTTACAAGGGCTAACAAGCTAGTGTTTTGGTACAGAATACTCAACACAGATGAATTGCATTAATATTGTTTACTCTAGTATTACTACCTGCCATGTACAATGCAAATCATAGCTTTTCTAAGAGCAGTGGCTATTACCGGAAGGAAATTTACACATCTTGCCTCGGAAACAAGTTTTTCTTTGAGATGACTTTTTTTATTTATTTAAATGATGGTTATAGATGACATTACTTTTACAATTGCAGTGATCATTGTGATAGTATGAAATGAAACTCAATCAAGATAGAAACATTTTAATGCAGAACATTTATTATCTTTTTACCATTCTTGTCACCTTACAAGTCTATTTATAACAAATTTATCTTATCTGTTTTGAAACTACATGATGCCTGGCTGAAACTGTTTTGGACAGCCATTTGCAGAAGATAAATTATCTTTGAATAATTAAGTTATCACAAAGTTACAATTGGCAGGTTATTTATTTCTAACAAAGACAGGTTATTTATTTCTAACAAAGACAGATATTTTGTTTAACATTTTTACACTGACATATGTCTTTGAAGTGTTTTCAACCTTAGTTTTTATTAGAATACAAACATTCAGTCAGACAGTTTACACAAGATATATTAATTCAGTCAAAATCTGTAATGGCAATGTCTCTACTACTATGTACTCCAAGACTGTGTATGGCATTTCCTTTCAACTATGTCTGGTGGAATCACTATTTGGTTTCTAATCTGATGGTGAACACTCCAAAATAAATCAAGAGCCATGACTCCAACCATGAAATCACATACCTGCATATAAAGAAAATTTATCATGAGTTGAAAGCAATAATAATTGGTCAGCTATAAATTTTAACCATTTTCATATTGTTTTGAATAGAAAAAAATGTTGAAAAGGAAGAAACGAAAAAATGTGATAGTGATTTAGTTCTTTTAACCATTTACTGAATATGATTTAACTAAAATATATGACCCACTTACTTGAGAAATTAAACAGTATTTAACATGAATTAACTACGTATGCCAAACTGTTTGTTTATTTAGCTACACTGTAATTATTTACAAAAACGAGAACATTATGTTATACAAGAATATTTATTTTTCATTAATGTAGTTGAAGTAGCTTTAAGTATATATTTCTTACCAAAACGATTTTACAGCAGAGCATGCATGTGTGTTTACATCGGATACCAGTTGACGTCTTTCATCTCACCACTCACCTCAGTCTAAATATCTACAGGAGCAAAATATTTCATTAAATTTTATGACAATTTAAATTGGTAATATACAGCTTGACTGTTTGTGCTATATAAAGATAATAATAATAATCAATAAAATTTTCAGTTAGAAGAAAATATATTCAACTAAAACACACTAATAATGATATTGAAACGTTTTATCCGAAATATGCGCTGTCCGAAATTTCTAAACATTATATACTTCTGAGAGATAATCAGGTAGCGCTATAGAAAATTGATAAAATCAAATTCACCAGTCTAAAGTCAGATGCGAATGATGATGTATCAAATAACAAATCTATTAGATTTACATGGACATGAAAATATTACAACATTTATTGCGATAAACTGAATTCGAAATGACACACCCACCTGAAGATATTATACGAAGTTGTCTTTCATTGATACTTGTTCACAAGATGAAACTATTTGCATTTCGTTAAAAACAAAAAAAAAACTCTGCCAATTTCCACATATCCTTTGCTTTTCCGTGTAAGTTTTACTTTAATACCGGCATACAAGTATTACCCAATATAGATAAGCAATGTTGTTGATGTTTGTTTGTACCCGGAAGTGCAAAATATCGTGAAATCTCGCAAGTCACATGACGAGACTTACATACCCTATTATGTTTAGTTGCCATCAAGAAGAATTCGCGAACAAGCAATGAATATCACTCATTTCGTTAGATTTGGAAACAAAAATAAGTCACAGGGGCAAGGTCAGGTGAATAAGGAGGAAAGTGTAACACAACGACTTTTACCGCTTCAGAAAGTCCTGCACTAATCACTTTGTGCGATGATGTGTTGTCATGCAACAACCAGACATTGGCCAAACCTGTTTTGGGTTTTCGCTTTTGAAAGTTTTTGTTGGGTTACCGAAAAAAAATTGTCATGAAAAAATTCGAATTCACAGATTTGCCTTAAGGAACCGCACTTTGAATGGCGGGACCCTGAAGCATAACTGCCTTTGCATAAGACCGCGCATTGTAATTTAGAATAATGTTAAAGCAACGGCTTGCGAATTGTACGCAAACCTGCTCACCTGTCTGCAGATTAGGAGCCCATCTAGCACAGATCTTTCTCATTTTCAAATCATGTTTAAGAATGAAATTAACTGCTCCTAATGAGCTTTTAACGATACTAGGTATTTGCTTTGGGGTTTATCTTGCATAGGTATTAACTATTTCATTTAAATAAGCATCCATCTTTACAGACGTTTCTGCTTTAAGCCGACGGGCATGGGGTGCATCTCTAGTCGAAATTAACCACCATTTGAATTTATTAAATCAACAAATAACTGATGAAAAAAATATTTAATTTTGTCAATATACAAAACAAATTAATTAAATGTCTTTACCCAAATGTCAAGGCGAAAGGATTCTTATTATATGAGACCTTATTTCAATAGCATACTCATACAATGTATAGCTAATTTTAAATAATTACAGTTTAAGTGAGCGGATTTTAACGAATGAGTCATCAATATAAAGCTGACAAGTTTAGCCTACCGATAACCTTCATATTTTTTACGTAATATTGAACAATATAACGTTCTAAATGTATACATATTTGAACACTCCTCGTATTAATGTTAAGATATAATTATGTTTCTGTTAGTAAAGAAAATGTCATACATTAGCTCCTTTACACTGATGTTCCCTTTTGCAATGCATGGTCTTTTGTCAGACTTTGCAGCTCAAATCTTTTTTTAGTGTTATGTTTTGGCTCATAAAAATGAATCTATGTTTTGACACCAGTGACGACATTTGTATAACACAATGCGTTGCAATTTGAATATGGTTTAAAGTATTGGATGCCTAATGCAGTTTCTCCTTTCTGAAGACTATACATTTTCAATGAGACAACAAACTTTCGATAGGGCATGGGTTCAAACCCAAGAAGATACATTTTATTTTTCTTAAATTATGTCTGTTTTCTTCTTTTTGTTTTGTCAGATTAATATTTTTCTTTCTAAATTGATATATTAAATTTGTTATTTAAAAAAATGTAAGTTTTATGTATAAAATTTACTGTGAAATGTGTGAAATTGGATAGCATAATGGATTAAAATAATTATATTTCAAAATCAGCATGGTAAACTATCTTTATATTATGCACAAATGTCAAGAATAGTTTCTAGATAATTAGATCTTTTAAAAAGATTGAAACAATCTTACTGGGTTGTTTTACCCCACCCTCTTCTTATTTGATGTAAACAAAATATAATCAATTCATATACATTTTACATTGATTTATTTGAAGTTATTCAAAAACTATAATTCTTCATTATCACTTCTCAAGTAAGGAAAACATGAAATAAGTGAAACATTACTTCAGATAATGAAAACATAACTAATGTTGTTATTGTATAAAACCGATACAAAAGTTAAACTTTAAAAGTCAATATTTTTTAAACAAACTTGTAAACTTTTGTATTTTTAGTTTAATAATATAAAGTTTTAAACGCCTTTTGAAAATGTGTCAATTATACATCAAATGCCTTAAGTAACAACTTACCGCACTGCACCCGAGTCTTTTTCTGCTCATCTGGATATATGATCAACAGTACAACGCTTCTTTATTTTTTTTCTCAGAATTTTATCAGTCATTCTGTTATGGAATATACTGTTTTTTACTACAAAAGCTAGTGATATATATCTGAATGAAAGCAGGTCCATCGGAAAACTTATTAACAAACATATTGCAGTTTGGCGATGTACATGTAATACTTTGCCAAAACTGTAAAACGACATAATTATATATAGTCTAAGAAACATGTTTCAAAAGGCCTTGTACGTATTAAATCGATGCATAATTTATTGACTGTAACAATAACTTCTTGTCACTTAAAAATCTGAAAACAAAGTGATCCTTCGGAAGCATTAATCACAACAAAATTACGTAAGAATTGCAGACTCGGTTTGATTGAGTCTGTACATGAGGGATAATGAATAAGTGCAACATCCCTCACGCCCCCTAGCACTGGCTTGAGCGGTACTCAATTCTCAACACTTTATAGTGCTGGCGTCAATGATCCCGAAGGACCAGAAAAATATAACAACACTGAAGTTAAGTACGGGGCAAATTTTTAAAAGCTGCCACACAGCACTTGACACCTGCTGTTGTGAAGTATAAAAATCTAGAAACAAAGTGATCCCTCGGAAGCATTAATCACAACAACATTACGTAAGAATTGCAGACTCGGTTTGATTGAGTCTGTACATGAGGGATAATGAATAAGTGCAACATCCCTCACGCCCCCTAGCACCGGCTTGAGCGGTACTCAATTCTCAACACTTAATAGTGCTGGCATCAATGATCCCGAAGGACCAGAAAAATATAACAACACTGAAGTGAAGTACGGGGCAACTTTTTACAGCTGCCACACAACACGTGACATCTGCTGTTGTGAAGTATAAAAATCTGGTAACAAAGTGATCCCTCGGAAGCATTAATCACAACAAAATTACGTAAGAACTGCAGACTCGGTTAGATTGAGTCTGTACATGAGGGATAATGAATAAGTGCAACATCCCTCACGCCCCCTAGCACTGGCTTGAGCGGTACTCAATTCTCAACACTTTATAGTGCTGGCGTCAATGATCCCGAAGGACCAGAAAAATATAACAACACTGAAGTTAAGTACGGGGCAAATTTTTACAGCTGCCACACAGCACTTGACACCTGCTGTTGTGAAGTATAAAAATCTAGAAACAAAGTGATCCCTCGGAAGCATTAATCACAACAACATTACGTAAGAATTGCAGACTCGGTTTGATTGAGTCTGTACATGAGGGATAATGAATAAGTGCAACTTCCCTCACGCCCCCTAGCACCGGCTTGAGCGGTACTCAATTCTCAACACTTAATAGTGCTGGCATCAATGATCCCGAAGGACCAGAAAAATATATAACAACACTGAAGTGAAGTACGGGGCAACTTTTTACAGCTGCCACACACACGTGACATCTGCTGTTGTGAAGTATAAAAATCTGGTAACAAAGTGATCCCTCGGAAGCATTAATCACAACAAAATTACGTAAGAATTGCAGACTCGGTTTGATTGAGTCTGTACATGAGGGATAATGAATAAGTGCAACATCCCTCCCGCCCCCTAGCACCGGCTTGAGCGGTACTCAATTCTCAACACTATATAGCGCTGGCATCAATGATCCCGAAGGACCAGAAAAATATAACAACACTGAAGTGAAGTACGGGGCAACTTTTTACAGCTGCCACACAGCACTTGACACCTGCTGTTGTGAAGTATAAAAATCTGGAAACAAAGTGATCCCTCGGAAGCATTAATCACAACAAAATTACGTAAGAATTACAGACTCGGTTTGATTGAGTCTGTACATGAGGGATAATGAATAAGTGCAACAATTCTTATAAATAGAATGTTTTAATACGCAAACAATGCATCCTGTGACTGTTTTCACGATAACTTAGCAACTGATGTTATTTAAGTGATTTTAAAGGATAATGCAATTTTAAACAAATTTTATCTTATAGTAATCTTTTAAATTTTAAATGATGAAAAATGTTTTGTCTGACCATATTTTGGCCTCTTAATTACAAAGTTGGTAACCTTTAGCAGAAGGCTTTAAGCATTCATCACACTTTTTTGTTAATATAAATTGATCTGTTTTTACCATATATCTTGTCAATCATCACTTCCAGGTACAAAAGGCCAAACATTCAAAAATTTTGGTCACAACAAGTTTAAAATTCATTTTAAGACTGTCTGGCTTCTAATCAAATGCGACCATGGACAAAGCTCTATTGCCATTATCACAATTCTATTGTATTAAAGGTAATATTTTCTGATTTTAAGATGATTATTCTTACGAATTTACTTTTAAGAATAACTTTATTGAACATCGTTCTTTAAGGGAGTGTTGTTTAAAATCTAACATTTCTTTGTAAAAAAAAACGCTAATAAATGACGCAAGATTTAGAAGTATGTTTAATAAAGGTACTCGGCCGAAGTACACCTGCCCTTTTTCATAGGTTATTTCTGAATTTTTTATACATGGAGAAATGTTAGCTCAGCGCTTGTTCAATAATCTCAGTAATTACGTGTGCAGATACTTATACTATCGAAGAAGAAACAACAACCAAAACATGATAGTTTTCGCTTTCATTGTTTTACCCTCGTGCATATCGTTTTAAGATCATGAATATTTAAATATAATTTAGTAATATGTAGCCATTTGAACAGTGGAATATTATGACGCTTTGTCGATTTACTTAATCATTGGATTTGTGACACTAATGCAAATACCAAAACACTTTGAATCCGAAAGATTCTAAGTGACCTTCATTCTTTTTAATTATATTTATTACTAATGCGTTCCAGAATAAAAAAGGAAATTCAGATTCCCTTTTTTTGGGGGCGCCCCAAGGGGCCCTTTTTTAGCAACAAATTTTTCATGCACAGATCAGACAGTACAGAGTGATTAGGGGAATAATTCCCCCCAACTTTTTAACCTCAGACGAACGCATTGTAAACCCGTTCGTTCTGCGGAAA
>NW_026864327.1:0-64812 GCF_026571515.1 Ruditapes philippinarum
ATAAACAGGTATTTGTTGTACTGTGTTTCTTAAAAAACAAATATAGAAACATTTATTTATAAATCATTTTAGAAATATATAAATCTTAAATTATAAGTCTTTATGTGAATTGTCTGACTGGTTATTATGCAAAGTCTTTAAATATAAGTAGTTTTTAACTATTAATATATATTTGAGTGTTTAAGTCTTAAACTTGAGTAAACTTATAAGTATGGACTTAATTAATTGTATTATGTTGCTGAGGGTAATAAGGTATGATAAAGTACTCATAAAAGTACTCACTGTTTGTTATATGTTAACTTTATTTTTTACTTAAGTATTAATAAAGAATTAAGGTTTCTTATATGAAATATGCATTACCTAAGTCTTTATTTTAAATGCATTTAAATGTACTTAAGTGTTTTCAGTGGCAAACTTGACTTGTTCTCTTATTAGTCATGCTAATTTAAAACGTTTTTAAGGTGTTTATAATTCTGAAACTTATTAACTGAAAATATTAAATTTTTACAAGGGGTTGTTTTGAATGTACTTTAATAAAAGATGTTTTTGTAACTTTATTTAACTTCAAAAGAAATTTGTTTTTGAAGGTGGGGGAAAAAGGTTAAAATGTTTTTTATCCGGGAAACATATGTTTTTCCCAACATGAAAATTTTACAAGTAAAGCTCACCTTATTGCAGAATTTTAAACCATAAATTTTTTCCCTTTTTTTATATTTTTAATTTTTACACTTAAAAAACAAAAGGGGTTTTGAAATTGTTTAAATTAAATTTTTTATCTGTTTTTAAATCCCTTACTTTTTGTAACAACATCGGAACATTTTTAAATTGAAAATTTGGGGGCCCCCATAAAGACTTGTTTACTACGGTGCAAGAATATTGTTGTCATCTTGATATATAAGCTAATACTTAAGTTTGTTGTTATAAGTTGAATAAGAAATTAATTGTTAACGTATATTTTTGCATTACATATGAAATACTACAATGGATGATTGCTATATTGTATTTGAGAGTGATTGATACTAGGGAACTATTTAAGGCACGTGTGCGTAAGAAAGTTGGCAAATGTTGGCAACTATTATTTCTATATGTCAAGAGTATTTTTGATATATTGATAAATTAATGATTATCAGTCATTATTTAGGAACCTCTTGTTATGTTTAACATGTATTATTGTATGCATGTCGAGTGAATGATGTTTATTTATTTGAAAACATTGTAGAACCTGTTTTATGTTTGCAAGTTCTAATTGGCTGACGCTATGTTTGCCAACATCCGACAGCTATATAAGGGCGGCTGTAACCGAAAATGGCACCAGTTGCAAGCTTCCAATAACTTCCATAGTAACCAATGCACTGGGGAATATTTTCAAAGAAACATCTTATTAATCTATTTTATTCAGTAAGTTACAAACAAAACATGTTATCCCTAAAGAAAACAACAATCCTTTAAGTGTTTTAGTCCCGTTTATTTACAATAAACCGAATTAATTCCGTTTGTTTGCATATGCCGAGTTTTGTTTACATAGAACCCCGTAGTCAAGCTTTTAGCATCAACACTATGCAACTGGTGGTCCCTTTGCTTTTTACAACCGCACGTCTTAGTAGATAAATTATAAGTTCTTACATAATTTATTATTATATTTGATGATATAAACTTGAATTTGTTATCTTCATCAATACAGAAGAGATTATTTAAACGTTAATGGTGTTTCTTATTATTAGTTTTCACACTAGCTAAAACCCTTAAAAGTCAGCTTGTAAGCTTGGTGGCTTACACTATTATATGGCAGTGTCTGGCATTTTTAAACCTTTTGGTCGTGAAAATAAGACTTGTTTATGCTTCATGAAAGTTTAACATGATTAAATATTTGCTGGTTTATCATATAGTCTTTTTATTCTGTCACAAATACAAAAAATGTACATCCACTGAAATTCTCCTTTATAAGCTTGTCTTTTTAGCTCACCTGAGCAATGCTCAGGGTGAGCTATTGTGATGGCCCTGTGTCCGTCGTCGTGCGTCGTGCGTCGTCAACTTTTGAACATTAACAACATCTCCTCTGAAACCAATGACTGCACATCAACCAAACTTTACAGAAATGATCCTTGAGTGGTCCCCTTTCAAAGTTGTTCAAATTGTTCCGGTATGTTGCATATGTAGGTCATAGGGCCAGAAAAGGATTTCAAAAAACTCACAAAATTAAAAAATCTTCTTGTCTGAAAGTACAGGGGCCAGATCTTTGATTTTTGGTATATAATATCATCTATGGGTCCTCTACCAAAGTTGTTCAAATTTTGTCCCTAGTGTCAAAATTGGCCGTGTACCTGGGGGTCATAGGTTTTTCTTTATATGTATATAGTAAAATCTAAAAAAAATCTTCTTCTCTGATTTGGCTAAGGCTACAGATAAGATATTTGGCATGAAACGTTGTGTAGTAGACCTCTATCACGATTGTTCAAATAATGGCCTTGGCCCCGCCCCGGGGGTCATTGATTTTTATTACATACATATAGTGAAAACTTGAAAAATCTTCTGGTCTGAAAGTAAATGCCCTAGAGCTTTGATATTTGGTCTATGGTATCATCTGAAGGTCCAATACCAAAGTTGTACAAATTTTGTCCCTAGTGTCAAAATTGGCCCCACCCCGGGGGTCATAGGTTTTTCTAATATGCATATAGTAAAACATAAAAAATCTTCTTCTCTGAATTGGCAAAGGCTACAGGTAAGATATTTGGCATGAAACATTGTGTGGTAGACCTCTACCAAGATTGTTCAAATAATGGCCCTCGGGTCAAAATTGGCCCCGCCTTCATGGGTCATTGATTTTCATTATATACATATAGTGAAAACTTGAAAAATATTCTGGTCTGAAAGTAAATGGCCTAGAGCTTTGATATTTGGTCTATGGTATCATCTATAGGTCCAAAACCAAAGTTGTTTAAATTTTGTTCCTAGAATAAAAATCGGCCCTGCCCTGGGGGTCATAGGTTTTTCCATATATGTATATTGTAAAACCAAAAAAATCTATTTCTCTACCAAGATTGTTCAAATAATGACCCTCGGGTTAAAATTGGCCCTGCCCCGGGAGGTCATTGATTTTCATTATTTTCATATAGTGAAAACTTGAAAAATCTTCTGGTCTGAAATTAAATGGCCTAGAGCTTTGATATTTGGTATATTGTATTATCTGAAGGTCCAATACCAAAGTTGATCAAATTTTGTCCCTAGTATCAAACTTGGCCCCGCCCTGGGGGTCATAGGTTTTTAGCTCACCTGTCACAAAGTGACAGGGTAAGCTTTTGTGAATGCTTTTCGTCCGGCGTCCGTAAACTTTTACTTTAAATGACATCTCCTCATTAACCGCTGAGCCAATTTCATCCAAACTTCACAGGAATGTTCCTTTGGGGTCACCTTTAAAAAATGTTCAAAGAATTTCATTCCATGCAGAACTCTGGTTGACATGGCAACCGATAGAAAACTTAAAATATCTTCTTTTAAAAAACCCAAAAAGGTAGAACTTAGATATTTGGCATGAAACATCTTCTAGTGAGTGTCTATCAAGTTTGTTCAAATAAAAGCCCTGGGGTCAAAATTGGCCCCGCCCCAGGGATCATTGATTTTCCCTAAATGCATATAGTAAAAACTTAAAAAATCTTCTTCAAAAGAACCCAAAGAGCTAGAGCTAAGATATTTAGCATGAAACATCTTCTAATGGGTGTCTACCAAGTTTGTTCAAATAAAAGCCCTGGGGTCAAAATTGGCCCCGCCCAAGGGGGGTCATTGATTTTCCCTATATGCATATAGTAAAAACTTATAAAATCTTCTTTTAAAGAACCCAAAGAGCTAGAGCTAAGATATTTAGCATGAAACATCTTCAAATGAGTGTCTATCAAGTTTGTTCAAATAAAAGCCATTGGGTCAAAATTGGCCCCGCCCCAGGGGGTCATTGATTTTTCTCTATATGCATATAGTAAAAATTTTTAAAATCTTCTTTTAAAGAACCCAAAGAGCTAGAGCTAAGATATTTAGCATGAAACATGTTCTTATGGGTGTCTACCAAATTTGTTCAAATAAGAGCCCTGGGGTCAATATTTGCCCTGCCCCGGGGGTCATTGATTTTCCTTATATGCATTAAGCAAAAAGTTTAAAAAAACTTCTTTGAAAAAACCAAAATAGCTAGAGTTAAGATATTAAGAATGAAACATCTTCCACTTAGTGTCTTCAAAGTTTGTTCAAATAAAAGCCCTACGTTCAAAATTGGCCCTGTCCCGGGGGACATTGATTTTCCTAATATGTGTTTAGCAAAAACTTAAAATCTTATCAAAAAAAACAAATAGCTAGAGTTTAGATATTAAGCATGAAACATCTTCTAGTGAGTGTCAAATGGGGTCAAAACTGGCCCCGCCCTAGGGGTGTCATTGCTTTTAACTATATGTGTATAGTTAAATCTTAAAAAATCTTCTTTTTTTAAAAAACTCAACGAGCGAAACCTTAGATGTTTAGCATGAAATATCTTCTAATGGGTGTCTACCAAGTTTGTTCAAACAAAAGCCCTGGGGTTTAAACTGGCCCCGCTCTGGGGGCCTTTATACAGGTGAGCGACTTCAGGGCCATCATGGCCCTCTTGTTTGAAGATTTAGTCAAGCTATTATGAATGTTGCGGCATTGTTACTGTCGTTGTTGTTGGCGTGCAAAAACTTTAATGTAGCCCATTATATTATCATTTTCAAAGTTCTCAACATGAATATTGTAATAAAGTTGTTAGGCATAATTCTGAAAGCTATATTTTTGGATTATGTAATTATTATCTAAGCCATAAAGTTTTCAACCTCGACAGAAACTCCTTGATAAAGAGGAGTTTAGCCCCTCGAAACGTTGGAGGTTGAAAACTTTGTGGATAAGATAATCATAAACTAATTGTTTCCAGAGTGATTATATTTTTAAAGTTATTCCCCCATTTTAACTTAGAATATTGATTTGAAAAATTGGTTGCACGTAGTGTTAACCAGTGTAAACATGGCATGCGTTGCTCTTGTTGACTGATAGTATGTATGTGGGTATCATTTATGAACCTGACATGTCTTTACATCATTGTGCCTGGCATGATTTTTTTGCGCTTACAACTATCATATAACTTTTTTAAATTTGAACATGTATGTAATAAACAGATATATTAGTGTTGTTAATGTAGTTTATATCTTATTTAACATTTTTACTTTTGCTTTATTATTAATAAAGATACTAAAATGGAGTATTCTGGAACTTGACCATTTGTAATGCCCTACAAGGAAACATGGTTGCTATAGTTACCTCAGTGGGTTGGACCTTGAGAAACACTTAGCCACAAGGTCACATGATTTTACATAAGATAAATTGATTGTAACATACTGTAGATTATGGTATGTGTCTTTGTTTGATATTAATAGGAATATAATTAGTTTCTAAAGATCGTAAGCCGGTTAAATGACCCTTTATTATACTACACGTTTGTAAGGTCGTTTTTCGTTGGACTATTGTGACTTTTATATTATTTTGTATACACAGCTACTGTCAATTTACCAAGAAATATATTTTTTTTTTCTCTAAAAAGAAAGTTTGCTGTGTTATAAATTTGTTGATAAATGAAGATTTCAAACACATTATATCCCTGTATATAAAAGGTTCTTTAAATATAACCTGAGCTAGTATATGCAAAAAACTGTCTATATAGGGCCATATAACCTGCCAAAAATCTTAATAAGTAATATTATAATTGGTTGTTTATACATATATCCTGAACCAGTATGCTAGGGTTATATTGCAAAAAACTATTGAAATATAACCTGTTAAGAATCCTTGAAACGAGTTTATAATGTAACAAACTTCTATTATTTAAGAGCAAAAAATGACATTTTTCCATAAATTGACAGCAGCTGTGAATATAGTTTATATAATTGTCTTAACTAAATGTTATATAAATGTCTTAACTATCTACTGAAAAAGGACATTACAAATGTGAAGTATCCTTTCAACTGTATGTAAAGGATGTATAGTATTATTGAAAGATGCTGAAAGAGGAAGATAAAGAATTAAAATGAATATAAGAAAACAAAAAAATAAAAAAAAATGTTTAACTGTAAACGGCAGTGATATATGGTTAATATTTACATCAGAAGTTGTATTTTGACAAATACTAGTTTCAGGTGTAAAATACAATATATTTTCTGATACACTCTTTCGGTATCTTTCAGGGTTTTTTTTATCTTTCAGTGATACATTTATACATGTATATTAATATAATTATGATATAACAATAAATCTAATGTAAAAGATGTGCCAATATGTTGAAAGTTTATCCCGGTCATGTTTACTAATTTATGTGTCACAATTTTTACTGGCATTTCTTCGTAATATACAGCATCTGAAATCTAAATGAGCATATAATGTATGAATAAAATTGTACCACAACAAAAATTGTTACCTTTTTTTAGCTCATCAGAGCCGAAGGCTCAGGGTGAGCGTACTAAATCAAAGGGGGATACTCCGGCGTCCATCGTCCGTCGTCATGCGTCAACAATCGTCTTCTTCTCTGAAACCGCTGCACAGATTTACTTCAAATTTGGTCTGTAGCATCCTTGTGACAGTCATACTTGAATTTGCTCAATTGGCCCCTTTTAGGGGTCAACAGAGCTAAAAAGAGAAAAACCTTTGAACATCTACTACTTCAGAACTAATTGATGGATGAGCACCAAACTTTGTCTGTAGCATTCTTGTTTAGTCTTTTATCAAGTTTGCTCATATTAATTTGATTGGCCTCTTTAAGTGGTCTTTAGGGCTAAAAAAAGAAAAAGAACCTTTAAACATCTTCTTCTACAGAACTAATGGATGGGTGATCACCAAACTTTGTCTCTATCATTCTTGGGTAGTCTTTTATCAAGTTTGCTCTTATTAATTTGATTGGCCCCTTTTAGGGGCTGCTAAAGCTAAAAATAGAAATCACTTTAAACATCTATATCTAGAGAACTAACTGATGGATGATCACCAAACTTTGTCTGCAACATCTATATCTAGAGAACTAACTGATGGATGATCACCAAACTTTGTCTGTAGCATTCTTAGGTAGTCTAAAGACTTTTATCAAATTTGCTCATATTAATTTGATTGGCCTCTTTTAGGGGTCTCTAGACCTAAAAGTGGAAAAACATTTAGACATCTTCTTCTACAGAACCAATTGATGGATGATCACCAAACTTTGTCTGTAGCATTCTTAATAAGTCTTTTATCAAATTTGCTCATATTAATTTGATAGGCCCCTTTTAGGGGTCAAGGGAGCTAAAAATAATATAAACATTTAGACAGCTTTTTCTACAGAACTTATTGATGGATGATCACCAAACTTTGTAATTAGCATTCTTATAGTAATATTTTATAAAATTGCTCACATTTATTTGATTGGCTCCTTTTGTGGACTGCTAAAGCTAAGATACCCCAGACCATGGCATTTTTTCAAATTATAGTTTAATGAAAGGGAAACAACTCATGTTGGAATTTCTTTCATACATGTGAATGACCTGCGCCAGTAAAATGGATGTAGATCAACACACAAGAGTACAAGTAGAGATTTTGATGCTTAAGCATCAAGTCGCCGGATAGAAAATGATTATATTATCATTAATATAAGAAAATATAAGTTTGATTAAAGAAAAGTAAAACAATATCTTGAGTAACTGTTCATTCACAATAAAACATCATATATGAAGCAAACTTGCTTAGCAATATTGTCAAGGAACTGCTATGATTAGTATACGTATTGTCTGGCAATATTAACCCGAGACTCATTAATTTTCGGGAGGTGTTTCGTTAGTTTACGTAATTTATTATATGATTAAGGTTAAAGATTTTATTGATAGTAAAGATATTAAATCAGTTGATATTGCTCGATGGCCTGGTGATGGCAAGTATGACGAGGTTGTGACCTAGTAGGCCAAGTTCGAATCTTTGAAAATCCCTTTTGCAGTTTTCATATAACTATTTTTTTTATTATTTCTTTTAACTTTATGAAACATAAGTTGATAAATCGTGTTTCATTTCTAGCATTTTTTTATTTCATAATTTTGATTGATTTTGTAAGGCGAGTGATATTCTTATAATTCTACTTGTAATTCTACCTTATACATATACCGTTATACCAGACATCGAAATCTGTATTGTATACTTCAGAATCCGATCATTACCGCCAAATAATTAACGGTCATCGAATATTTGAAAATATATATGTTTGAATTATTGCATGAAACAATACAATTTCATCGTAAAAGTGGTATCTGCATAAAAAATATTTTTATGCGCTATCGAAAAAAATAAATTATTTAGTTGAAATCAATAGTCCTGTCGTTACATACGATATAGTTAACGTTTAATTGCCTTTTAGTTCGATAAAATATTAACAAAAAGATATTTTATTAGTTTTCTTTATTATGTATCTAATACTATTCCGAATCCCTACCGTCATACCGTTTTGGTAACCTGCGTGACGGAAATCGACGGAATATAACGAAGACGACGATTACCACTAATTTGCCTCTTTAGCATAAATCTATTTTGTGATGTTCAACCTTAACTAAAGTATTGAACGTTGACAGAAATGGCCAAGTTTAACCCTTTACCAAGAAAAAACGAAAATGTTTTGAAAATGTGTAAATTATGAGTATCCAGACCTTTCTAATGATATAAAATATGAAACTGATTAATGAAAGATAACTTTGTAATTATTTATACATTTGCATCTAATCAGGCGCCATACCTTTTCAACTATTCACAAGTTACTAGTATGTCTTTCTTATCTGATCAGCAATCTGTTACTATTAATAGATTTTATAACATAACATAGGACGTGTAGTCACGTGATTCTACAGGGAGAATCTGTTTATAATTAGATATAATAATGAAATGTGATAGGTCTCATAATAGGTTTCGGAGGTGGAATCGATATTTCCAAAGGGATATCTGGTGTGGCGGGCGGAACGTGAAGCATCTCTTGCTTATTCCTTTCGCTCTCTTCGTCAGAGTCGAACTCAATCGGGGATTCTTTCGTAGAAGCTTTGAAATGTGTCGTTACTTTGAAGCAATCGGAACACTTAACACGATAGGAATTATTCCTGAGCTGGTTACCTATAAATTTACGAATATTACACCATGGAAACTCCAAGGTCACTACAATGTATCTTTCTCGAGCATTTGTTTTGTTGAGGTCTTTTCGAAGATAAACAATATCGCCTACTTTTAAATCAGGAGCAACCGGAGTTTGATTGGAAGGGCATTTTGCTTTTTCACTTTGTACATGATTTGTCGATCTTTGAATTTGTTGAGATGATATTAATTTTTGATCTTCTACAGGAATTTGTCTATTGGAAAACTGATCTCTTTGCATCCACATTTCTCTGGAAGATAAGCCTCGTTTGCGAATGCGCGTGTTAAGACGGTCGGTTACTATCGCGAGACTCATGGGAGTTAGTATTTGATGAGGTGACGAGTTTGCTCTAAGAATTTCACCCTCCAATTCCTGTATAGCCTTTTCAGCGACCGGGTTTTTGTTGAGGTTTTTGGTACGTCCTAACTCTATTGATATATGGTGTCGTGTTAACAACTGGTCATCTATCAATGCTTTGAAACCTGGAGCTGGATCGGTTCTAATCACAGCGTACGGACCATCCAGCGGGTGAACCTCTGTCAATAATTGTATGATAGCATCCCGTAAGTCATGATGACGCTCACTTTCTAGCAACTTTGTGAATGTGAACGAGGTAACACATTCTCGAACTACTAAAACGAGTTGACGTTCCCGCTTCATTACATCGGCAGCAAAAGCAAATCCAACAGTTTCCGGTGGATCTTCGGAGCTTTGCTCATCCCGCATTTTTGGTGCCTTTGCCAGAGATGCACACTGATGGCAACCTTTAGTGACCATGTCTTATGATTTGTCCATATCCAAAGCATAAAAGTACCTCTGTACGGCGGATTTTAATTGGCTGACGGAAGGGTGTCCCAACTTTATATGTATAAAGGTCAAAAGTCCGTCGAGAACTTGTCGGGGAACCACAATACATTCCTTACTTGGCATAAACGGCAGGTTCCTTTTAACAATAATGAGTCCATCTCGAGAGAGTGAGGCTATGTTTAAGTATCGCTTTATATCTTTTACATTTGTAAGCTTTCTTTGAAGGTCTTGTGCCTTGGCGAAGATGCGCAACAGTACGGCGGAGATCAGCACACTCTGATTGAATAGATAACCAAGCAGATTTACTTGTAAACGGACATTTTACGGTTCCATTAAGAACATCCTCCCAGTAGTAATATGACGCACAACAGATTCTTCTTGCTGACTTATAAACAAACAAATTTGACAGTTTTGATTCGAACATTCGGGTGCGTTTCGGCTAGCGAAATCTGATGGTAAGATTGCTGCTCCAGAAACATGGCGAATTGAAACTTGAAAGCGACTTGCGGTAGATAGAAATGTAGACACACGTGGACTTGATGAAAACTCCCCTCTGCAAAGCTTTTCAAAGGCTTGAACGCATGGCTTACTGTCGGTAAGTATGCATGTAGATGTGGACGATTGGATAATTAGGGACTGAAGTGCTTTATTAAGGCAGCGATTGATAAGGCCTCAATTTCACATAGTAACCAACGATTCTGGTTCTGACGGAGTTTTTCGCTAAAGAAACCAGCTACATGAAGCTTATCCTTCCTATTAATGTAAAAAGTAGCCCCGAGACCTCTGCTTTTCGAAGCACCATCCGTTACAATCCATAGTTGATCAGACGGACGGGGAAGTGTTATTGAGCGCTTGGAAGATAAGGCCATTTGAGCATTAGAAAACGCACTTACTAGGTCGTCAGTCCAAACAATAGAGTCTTTTGATTCACCTCCAGCTATGACTTCTTCTCAATGAGATAGTGTTTCTGATGTGTTTTTAATGACACGAGAAAGCACTTTGTATGCGCCTATGAATGAGCGCAGAGCAGTGACAGTTTTAGGCGGTTGGCATGTAGAAAGCGTTGAAATACGATGAGGACTTGCACGGATACTCCCCTGTTACCATATCCAGCCGAGAATTGATGCTTGTTTAGGTGCGATAATAGTCTTAGTAGCTGAAAAATTGAGGCTGCATGAATGAAGCGCTTCCAATACACGTTCGAAATTTGTGAGCAACTCCTCTGGTGTATTTCCGCCACAATACAGATCATCTGCGATTTTAGCAACAGTACCATCTTGAACTAGGTGTCCTAACACTCTACACGTGAGTTCTTCAAGAGCTGTCTCAGAACCAGGCATTTCCATTGCTGAACGTACATAAGCTCTTACGCCACGGAATGGAGTTGATACACCACAGTACTTCATGGAGTCCTTTGACAGTGGAATTTGGTAAAAGGATTTAGTCAAAATTCTGGAAACAAAGTGATCCCTCGGAAGCATTAATCACAACAAAATAACATAAGAATTGCAGACTCGGTTTGATTGAGACTGTACATGAGTGATAATGAATAAGTGCAACATCACTCACGCCCCCTAGCACCGGCTTGAGCAGTACTCAAGAGCGGTACTCAATTCTCAACACTTTATAGTGTTGGCATCAATGATCCCGAAGGACCAGAAAATATAACAACACTGAAGTGAAGTACGGGGCAACTTTTTACGGCTGCCACACGGCACTTGACACCTGCTGTTGTGAAGTACAAAATTCTGGAAACAAAGTGATCCCTCGGAAGCATTAATCACAACAAAATAACATAAGAATTGCAGACTCGGTTTGATTGAGACTGTACATGAGTGATAATGAATAAGTGCAACATCACTCACGCCCCCTAGCACCGGCTTGAGCGGTACTCAAGAGCGGTACTCAATTCTCAACACTTTATAGTGTTGGCATCAATGATCCCGAAGGACCAGAAAATATAACAACACTGAAGTGAAGTACGGGGCAACTTTTTACGGCTGCCACACGGCACTTGACACCTGCTGTTGTGAAGTGCCGTGTCAGTAATAATTATATACTTCCAATGCGCAATTTGCCTGAGAGTTGAATCGACATCAGGCATCAATGGACGGTTTTGAGGTTTGCTATATCTACTAACATCTGCAAAGGCTGTGACTAGTCGAAAAGTATCCCCATTTCTTTACAAGAAAGGGACGGATTCAAATTTCTCGACTGTGAATTCCCAAAACTCCTCGGGCGTTTTGAAGACAACGATACGTTCCAGTTCGTCCAAATTTGTCCTGGAGACTAGAATAATTGAGATTTTGCATATTGTGGTAATCGTCCTTTTCGCTGAGGAGGCTGCACGGGACCCATATTCACCTTCGCTTCCAATGGACCCAATGCACCATTATAACCTTTAAAGTTTGGATTGAAGACGTCATCATACTTTATAAGTAGCGATTTAAACTGATCTCTCATACCTGTTGACAATATGTCATCTGGGTCGACACGGATTGACCGGAATGTGTTGACTTTTTCATGTTTGCATTTGCTGAGTTAGGTAGAGCTTTTGATTCAGATTCATTCCCCACAGGACAGTAAGTAGCACGTACGTGACAAAAATGTTCATTTTTTTAAGAAGCATTGGTTCGTTTGATAAATTCGGTATTCGCAAATTTCCACCAACGCTTGAAACCAAAAATGGCTACGGCCAAGAGTTGTTGTCCGAGTCCTGGTATGAGGCTCAACCGAAAAGATGTTGTCTGTGGAGCGCATATCAGACGGTAACATAACATCAATAAAGTCTTTGGGCTACAGCGTAATTGAGGTTGAAGGAGCACGTGCGACGTGAGCACGACGAATAGCGTGATTTGGGGCTGAAGTGCTTGGCGAGCCGTAGTAGTATATGTGATCATTTCCAAAAGACACCTCACGACGAGCTGGTCGTGTGGCAACGTCATTTACCTCCATGAATGGAATACCGGCCAAAACATCTGCATCTAAATGTTCGACAACTAACCCTTCAAAATACAGGTTATGATCATCGCGTGTAAATGTTTCCCCTACAATGTTTAAAGGAGAGGAACCATCGGCTTGGTGAGCAGATTGGGAGCTAGCGTTGATTTTTGCGTTCAATTGTGCTGCAGTTGATGCACGAATCATATTACCGGTGGCGCCACTGTCAACAGTTAAACGAATCGGAATATGGCCACAGTAAGTGTCAAGATAAGGAGACTGTCGAACTTGAACACGGTTAGTAGATACCGACACTTGTTGAAACTCTTCATCGGGATCGTGTAACTCAGAATCATCAAGAGGAATATCATCAATACATGTAGCGCGGGCCCTTGCCAAAAACTGTCGGTCTTGTTGCGGCAAATAAGTACACTTACTGAGGAAGTGGCGATCAGGACGTCCTGCGGCTTTGCAAAGAGGACACGACTTTTGGTTGGGTTTAGACCAAGATGGACTTGACTGCGGCTTTTGTCGTGGAAATTTTCTGACCGTTGTTCTCATGGTTTTGGCATCCTCTGCTGAACGCAACTCTTCTAAAAGTGAGTCCAGTGCTTGCGAAATTTCAGGTTTTATAGAGGCTAATGTTCTTGCTCGTAACTTCAGTACCGTATCTCTCTTTGACAAGTTTAGGTAGGTCAGGGTTTATCAGTCTCAGCCATGTTAAGACGATTAGATTTTCAAGCGTTGGAGAGAGCTCCTCATCTTCGGTTATCGGTTCGTCGTGGTGTTTGATGCCCATATCCTGATGTAACAAGCTACCTTCAATAAATGCGGTGAGTCGTTGGAACAAATCTTCGGGTCTCTCTGTAGGATCATATCGGATAGAATCAAAGTCAATAAAATGGCCACCAGTAATTTGGAAACCATAGTGGAGGCGGATTGTTTGCCAAATATCATCAACGGAGGTAGAGTTTTTAACAATAGTGTTTCTGGATATTACTGGACAAAAATTTGCTATCTGTCCTAACATCAACTCAAGAATGTTGACCTTTTGCTCACGGGTTTTCCTGTCAGCTTCGGCTACATCCTCACCGTCGTTCACAAAGCCTCTGTGGGTGCAGTTTTGGTCTTTTTCTGCCATTTAAGCCCAGCCACGAGAAACGGAGCAAAGTTCTTGTCTAAAGAAAGGCTGTAGATTAAGTTCTGTCTCCAGTTTTCAAATTAGTTTACAGTTTCATGTTTGGTAAGGCACCATTGTTTTGGCGCGTGGGTAGAATTTGTCATTGTCAATGTTTTTGTTTAATACACTTGCGTTCACGGTAATAATTCTATTACGAGATGACGTACACAGGTCTTTATCGAGCGTGGGACGTAAATTCGCTGCCACCACGCCAGTAAAATGGATGTAGATCAACACACAAGAGTATAATCAAATACGTGATTTAATATGAGCAAATGGCGTAGTACAGATAAATGGAGAAAAAATACATCATTTAGTCCGAAACAGGCAAAGTTCCGAATGTATGTAAATACACGGTCTTACACAGTCTGGCGCTGCTGTTTGCTGATGAAATTATTTGAGGTCATGACCTCTTATGAAATAACTTAAGTACATTATACAAGGTTTATAAGGACTTAATATCAAGCTTTATTTGGTTTTCTGTCAATAAAAAATCTCCCTCTTTTTGAAGTAAATTCCCTCTTGAAAAAAAGTTCACATGTATGTACATGTTATGCATAAAAAAAAAGATTGAATGTCTTAATATCATGACCTGAGATCTGAGGTCAATGTGCTTTGTATCTGTTTGAGCCCTAGAATTCAGACTGGCATCGCATCATTCTGAGGTTCATTTGTAGGTCAATCTAGAGAATTTTCCTCAAGGCCTAAAAAATGTTTCATTTGTTTTTGGTAATTTCAGGTGATTGTTTTTCACTGAGACTCATTTAAGTATCTGTTGTATTATATTTATATGAGAATATAATAATAAAATATAGAATAGCCTGATCGATTGACTTGTAATTGTCTTAATAGCCTGAACAGCTGCATAACCACTTTCTCTGATCTGAGTTTTTTTTCTTCTTTTTTCTTTCATAAGGTAATATTCAAATATTTTTTCAATAGAGAAACACTAAGAAAATAACAAGTTACATGTTAAATAAATTTGAAAATATTTTATAAATGTGGATATGGCTGAAATTATTTTTCATCTTATTTTACTTTATAATCTTTGATAACTTAGCATTTTACATGAAGGAACAAAACTTAAAGAGTATAACTTGCTTGTCTTTATGTTATTTTGTCATTTTTAACCCAACTTTTTTTGAAAAAAAAGTAGAGGTATTGTTGTGGCGGCGTTGCCGTTACCCTAGTTGTTGCCGTCCGCAAGCTTGTACCTGGATCATAACTTTTTAAGTTCTTGGTGTATTGTCTTCATAACAACCCTTTGGACAAGACCTTTCAGTAGACCACACTTACCTTGACCTTCATCCATAAATGACCTTGACCTTCAAGGTCAAAAGTCCAAATTTTTGACCACCACCACCATGCGGACCACCAATACTGTGTGGACCACCACCACTGTGTGGACCACCACCACTATGTGGACCACCATCACAATGCGGATCACCTCCACTATGCGGACCACTACTGTGCAGACCACCACCACCATGCAGACCACTAACTTGTGGTCCACCACCATCATGTGGACCGCCACCAACATGCGGATCACCTCCACCATGCGGACCGCAACCACCATGTGAACCGCCACCAACATGCGGACCACCATGCGGACCGCCACCACCATGCGGACCACCACCACCATGTGGACCGCCACAACCATGCGGATCGCCACCACCATGAGATCGCCACCACCATAAGGACCATCACCAACAGGCGGACCACCACCTCCATGTGGACCACCACTAACATGCGGACCGCTACCACCATGCGGACCTCCACCAACATGCAGACTATCACTAACATGCGGACCATCACCAATATGCAGACCGCCACTAACATGTAGACTGCCACCAACATGCTGGACCACCAAAATGCGGACCACCACCAGCATGTGAACCACCACTACACCATGCGGACCACCACAACCATGCAGACCATGTCACCTTGGGACTGCCATCACCATGCGGACCACCACTACCATGCGGACCACCTACATCATGCGGATCACCATCACTACCATGTGTACCACCGCTTACATGTGGACCATGGCCAACATGCGGACACCACCACCATGCAGATCACCCACCACCATGCTGATCACCGTCATTTGGACCACCACCACCATGCGGACCACCACCACCATGCAGATCACCACCACCATGCGGACCACCGTGGACCACCACCACCATGTGGACCACCACCACCATGTGGACCATCACCACCATGCGGACCAACACCAACATGCGGACCGCCACCACCATGCGGACCTCCACCAACATGCAGACCATCACCAACATGCGGACCATCACCAACATGCAGACCGCCACCAACATGCGGACTGCCACCATCATGCTGGACAATCGCCAACATGCGGACCATCGCCAACATGCGGAACACCACCAATATGCGGACCACCACCAGCATGTGAACCACCACCACACCATGTGGACCGCCACCACCATGTAGACCACGTCAACTTGGGACTGTCATCACCATGCGGACCATCATTTATATATATATATATAGACAAAACTAATGTGACAAGACATGCCGATTAAATTTACATTTCATCAAAACAACATTTTGCCTTTTTCCTCAATGTAGTTAAAGATACAATTTTTCCCATTTCTATAAGAGTGTAAGATAATTAACCTGAAATGTTAACTTTCTGGTCAAGTTGACTAGTATACCTATGTTATCTTAAATAAATATTGATCCGTGGTGTCATCCTGACAAACAGTAATCATGTATATCTAAATACTGAGATTATATAATTATCTAATTTTTTAGGTATTTAAAAAAAAGAAGAAAGATCGCAATTTTGAAAAACAGTCATAGGCAAATTTTATCACAAATTAATGGATGGATGATCACAAAACTTGGTTCTTATCATTTTTACTATAAAGAAAAAAAACAATCAGAGTCGGGAAACCTTATAACTAGAGAGGCACGTTGAAGTTGAGCTGGACTTGTCTTTCTACAAGTTTATTTGAAAAAAATATTTCTATAATCACTGAAAAACAGTTGTTTCTGGTGAGCGATTCAGGGCCATCATGGCCCTCTTGTTTTTATTTTCTTTTTTAATAAATTAATGTTCATTTTATAATATATTCAGGGATATTTCATTTTCTATACCCACCATTTCATATAATTTATCTTTAATTTATCTCGGAAAAAGATAAATATAAATCTGTAATAAATCTCTATGATTTTATAGTAGTACATGTATTATATTATATCTACAAAATGTACTTCGATTTAAACCTTATTTAAAAATTGAGTAACAATAAATGGTCTAAGGGGACCAATTTCAAGTTTATTTTACTATATTTAATCAGGGTCTTTCAAATAGAATGGAATGTTTTTAATTTTATATACATGTATTTTGTAGACCTTACCGTACGTTAAGGGAGAGAACTCAAATCTTCCTATTGAACTTTTTTTTTAAATCGCTTTTCCTTTGTTAAAGGTCATGCAATGAAATGATAGTGTTCACAGCAATTAATACTCCAAGGGAGATAACTTGCTCAATTGATTTGGTTTATTAGATACATATTTCTCTCCTTTGAGTGTAAACATATCTTAATTAATTGGTATAAGAGAGACAACTAGCGCATAATTACATTTTAGGTACCTGTTTATGTCCCCTTATTTATATATTCATCAGTTATTAGAGTAAAGAGCTGTGATCATTTAAGGAAGTTTCATCTCGTCCGATTTCTGCGAAGCGACCAGTCCCGTTTCTGCAGGCATGTTCGTTTGAAAGCTCTGGTGGATCCGGAAATGTAAAATGTTTGGAGTATACGTCAGTTCGCCAATTAAACGGCTGCTCCTCCATAAAGTTTTTGAAGTCCTTATGGAATGTAGAGTGACATTTTAATCTGAAGCACATTACTCGTAAATGTTTCTTTATTTTAATGTACTGAGGATATTTTTCATATAAATTTTATATGGTAATTCTACGGCATTATATAAGAAGTCTTCAGATTTATAGTTGGCTAATGCATCCTGCCACCTTTTCATAAAAGTAGCTCCTGGTTTTGCCATTAAAACACCTAGATTTATCGTATTTGGAAAATTACCCTGTTGTATATGGTCAAAGTTTGCTATGACGTCATATCCTTTTTGTATGATGTCATCTGGATTTTTGAGCCACAGGACATCCCAATCCATGTAGATATCTTAGTAAACATTCGGCTCGAACTATGTCACTACGGTGCTGAGTATAAATGACTTTATGTCCATACATACTAAAAGGTTTCTCCCGGTGTACAAGGATAACTCTTTCATCTTTTAATATTCTCTTATAGTAGCCTCCCTTTAGTTCACCGTCAGTGTGTATATATACTTTCTCTGGATTTAAAATAAACAAAGTGCTCGGCATGCTCAGACACATCATAAAATCCATTTCCTTTGAACCAAACCAGACGTAATGGACTATTTTCGGAATGGTTCCCGGTAGAATTGATTTAGCTTCTTTCTTTTCACTGGAACTATAGAGAATTGTTCTAACCAATTTACCGAAATGTGTATCTGATTCAAATTCATCCGCGGGGTTTAAAGGTGAATTTAAAACAAAGCAAAGTACATAACCTCTGTTCGTTTCTTCATTGAAAGTTGTACAGAACTGTGAGTTATTAGGAATTTCTTTTTTTTTTCAAAGATTCGTATAAACTTCTTAAAATTGTCGTCATGATCTTTCCCCATTGCTGTGGCAACGCGAGGATATTCGGATGATTTGTAATAAAACAGTCATATCATGTTTAAGGAATGATACCACTTCCTCTGTTATGACGACATTTTCATCCACGTAAATGACTGAAAATAATTGAAGAAATAACTTAGTATAGATACAAGGCAGAACATTAGGCCATTGAAATTTTATGACATAAGTGGACTTCAAACCACTGGACCCTTGCCGATGTAGGTTCGAATCCCAACAAGGACTTTAGATTCTTTCATGTGAGAAGACTAATATAACTTTCATAGATAACCACCATTTATAACCACTATATCTAACTATGACACAGATCCAATTTGAAGCATTATAAGCAATGGGGGACAACAATTTTACTCTATTCTAATCCATGACTCATAGTATTCCAATTACAACATTTTGAAAGACACTGATTAAGTTAATCGGGAACATGTTACTGTCCCCCCACTTTAGTGGCGGGCATTTAGATTTACCCTTGGCCGTCCGTCCGTCCGTTCTCTTTTGTGTCGCACGTAACTTAAAAATTATTTGACCTAGAGTCATAAAACTTTACAGGAATATTGATCAGCATGTGTAGTTGTGTACCTGGGTATTTTCTTGTGGATTTATTTAGCATTTTTAGAGTTATTGCCCTTGACTTAGAAAAATTTGCAATTTTCATTTTGTGTCGTATGTAACTCAAAAAGGATTTGACGCAGAGTCATTAAACCTTACAGGAAGGTTGCTCAGCATATTTAGTTTTGCACCTGGGGTTTCGCTTGTGGATTTATCCAGTATGTGTAGAGTTATTTCTCTTGACTTAGTAAAACCCGTTTCATTATGTTGTTATTTGTTCCTTGAGTGCTTGAGTTAGAATCAACCAACTTTACAGGAATAATGATCAACATCACTAAATTACAGGAATAATGATTCACATCACTGTGAAGCTATGAACCTGGGACTTTGCATGTGGATTTTTTTCAGTTTTGTTAGAGTTATTGCCCTTGACTTACAGTAGTATAAATTTGCAATTTTCAACTTGTTCATGGATAGCTCAAAAAGTATTTCACTTTTTGGCCTGAAAGTTTACAAGAATGTTGGTCAGCATGTGTACTTATGCCCTTTGGGTTTGCTTGTGGATTTATTCATTATTTGTAAAGTTCTTGCCCTTTACTTAGTAAAAGATTTTTAGTTTTCAAAAAAAAATTGACCTAGAGTCATAAGATTGACAACACAGTGGCGCGGTCGGGGCACCCGTGTCCTATGCACACATTTCTAGTTTTTGTTGCAGTCTTTATTAGTTCGTTGTAAACTTGTAAAAAGAAAAAAATGACTGAATAAGTCACCATTTATGAGATATATTAGAAGAATTATCGGTAATGAGGCTCAAACCTACCACCCCTGTCATCAATGGCCGCAAGGCCGAACCAAAACCCACAACCGTTATCGTCGCCGTCCCAATTTGGTGGAGTCTCCTTCATTATAAAATTTGGAATAGTTTTCTTAATTTCGGTAAGCCAATCATCATACTTGTCAGATTTTGGCGCCACCTTTTGGTGAAATTCTATGATATCCGGTCTCAGTATCTTCCAGACGCTCATTATACTAAGATAGTTCCGATAGTCGAATATTTTGTCATCACACCACACGTAATGAACAGTATTTATGACCTTGTTTCTGCACAGCTCACTTAATCCAGAATTCCGGAAACCAACAAGTTCGTGTAAAACTATTTCCGCTTCAAAATTGTCTGATATTTTCATATCCGCTTTTATGTCCGTGTCAGGGATGGAAATAAGTCCTCCAAAGTAGCTAACAGCACTAAGACTGTCAAGGGCACAGAATATAGCTATCTCGTACACTAAAGTTAGGCACACAGCAACAAATATGGCACTCAAAATATATGCACGAAATGTGCATTTGCACCTCTTCCTAGATTTTCCCATTTCTAATACTTATACGTTTCTGAAAGACAAAAAAAATAGATAATCGAGTGATATAATATGCAACAATACAACGGCTCTGCTGTCTATCTTCTAAAAGAATTCTTTCTTTAAACAGTAAAATATCGGTTTTGTAGATTTTCATAAGTATTGCACATTCTCTTATTTGCAAGAAACAATCGAACAAATGACTGTAAATTATTAATCGTTCCGATATACAAACGTCTGGAAGTTCGGAAAATCGGAATATTACTATAATGTGATAAACCGTGGTGTAACATCATAATTACTTTATCATTTACAATTATTGCAAGTCTATAAATAATAATTCCAATAATAATGTTATTGGATAGGCGTAAAATGCAAATTAGTAAGAGTATATAAAGTTAAAAATGGTCTCCTTTCACAAAACCTAAAATATATTTTACCAATGTTAGTTTCAGAAACAACATATTATTCACTTAAGCTTGGGACAATAACAATTATATACAACCCCAGGTGCATCGAAACGTACGATAAGTCATTTATATACCGTCCGCTACCGAATTACTGAATAGATGAGACATTGATGTTCGCGAATCAATGAATATTTTCAAATTAAGATTGTAAGAAAAGTTTAAAGCCCCTAAAGTACCTAGACATTTTTTTGGTTTGCTCAGTCTAATATGCTAGCTTAAGGTGCATACTGACCTTTAAAAAAACATTAATATTAGCATATTAGACTGATATATACCAAACCAAAAAAATGTCTAGGTACTTTAGGGGCTTTAAACTTTTCTTACAATCTTATTTTGAAATACAAATAAGTATTATGCGGGACGAGGATACATAATTTTACAGTACATGTACTTTAAACTTTGATATCAACAACACTGTTAAGTCTCATGTTAAAATAAAATCAAGAAGTTTGTTTGTTGTTGTTGTTGTTGTTGTTGTTGTTGTTGTTGTTGTTGTTGTTGTTGTTTTCTTATAACACTAGATAATGATTTTTTTATAATCTAACAAATACACAATATTTTCTATATTAAATACGATTTTAAGTGCTCATTTGCTTTCTTAATGAGACTATAGATAACATTAGTTGCGTGATTTGCAATAGCTTTTTTGGTGGTAAAGAAAAACACACTTCTGCTTATAAAAAATACCTAGGTACTTAAATTCTGAAACAATCTCAATATTTCATTTTTGAATTTAGAGGTGTAGTTTCCATAATCCCCTCTTGAAAATATAAGAATTTTAATCATAGAAGTATTCAACATTAATCTATTTTTCATATACAGCTAGAGCTTTTTGTAAATATGATGTTGATAGGTCAAGTGACTGCATTTTGCTACAATTTGTCATATGTTGTTTTTTATGGATCTAATTCATACCTGGACAAATGAACACTAGATATTATTTTCGTGTGCATGTACATATGTTTTCATATAGATCTTATTTTCGTATAGAAATTATTTAAGTTTAGATATTATTTTCATAAAAATCTTATTTTCGTGTAGAAATTATTTTTATATAGATATTATTTTTATATAGATATTATTTTGAAATAGATATTATTTTTATACAGATCTTATTTTCGTATAGATATTATCTCGTATAGATCTTATTTCCATATTGATAATAAATAGATGATTTTGGCGCGATTTTAGCTACAGTTTGTGTCAGACACGTTTGAAGATAGATGATTTTACTTATTTGCCACTCCCATTATTATTGCTATCTTATAATTTATTGTATTCATATTTTTATTTTGTTTTTAATTTTTTACGATAATTTATAAAAATGAAATAATAATACTATAATACTGTATAATAATAGTTATATTTGTTGCGTATTCTATAAAAGTAATATCCGCGGCAGACAGAAGATGCCGAAAATGACTCGTTATTTTCAAACTTACAGTTTTTCTTCTTCTTTTTTCTTTATCTGATAATTAATAATGTTAAGATAATAATGCATGAAAAAAATCGTAAAGATTGACCCATAAATAAAATTATAAAGTTATAAGTAATGTAAGTAGTCTTGATTAGAGTTCATCCGCCCGTGTATGGAACAAAAAGTAGCTTTCGCTGTCGAGTACGTATCCCGGACATGTCATCAGTCTTACCTTAATATTATATATTTCATATTTATATTAATAATCAATTAACGTTAAAATACGTTTTTAATGCACTAAATTATAAATAAATCTTATTTTTGTAGATCTAGTGTCAATCTTATTTTTCGCCTTCGGTATCCAACATAACGTGTAGATCAGGATGGTTTAATATTAGTGTAACAGATCGATTTTTCATTAACTTTCAAAAAAAACATAATTTGTTTACTTTCCACAACGCTTTATTTCATGGAGGCATCCATTTTGATTGCCTTGCCAAGTGCATTATATAAGAAGTGATTTGATTGGCTCTTATCATTATAATAAACGAATCGATTTTTAGATTATCTTTTTGAATAACCAATCAATTGTTTGTTTATTGTCTGGAAGCAAATAAATAGCCGAAACTTGTCATTGATAGTTAGTTCGGTGCTGTACCGTCTAGGTCAGTACAACAAGGCTCAAGCCTTGACTTTAAATAAAGACTTCGGTCTTAGAGTAAACACTTTCAAGTGTTAATTTAAATCGACTGTATCTATCAATTTATTCATAAAGCTGTACTAATCATAAATAAGATTTAAATTTACTTTAAACTTATTTAATAAACTTTCATTATATGATATTATATAAACAATTGGGACTTGATTAAAAGATTGTTGTTTATTTAAATTTACTTAGTTGTTACTTGTATCCCAACAACAAACCCACAGAGTACATGTTCCTCATTACGGCCAAATTGTGATCGCTATATGTCCGAACGAATCTCATTTAAAACTGCCACTATTACATTAGTTACAAAAGTTACTTCCCTTTTAATTTTTCACATAACAAAACGAAAGTAAATAAGAAAAAAATGGACACTCTCGTTCAGTTAGTTGGTGGTTATAGGGAACGTGATAAATTAATACGATTATGTCAGTATGTTGCACGATTTCTGGCCGGTACAGGCCAGACCAATATGGGTGCTAGACTCGGCATAATCGCCCAGGAGTTCGGGAAATGCCGTACTGTACTGCGGTTATTTGATGACATTCCAATGCTTGCCTACACATTGCACTATGGTCTAGGTAAAAAGGTCAGTATTTAGTACGTTCCAAAGTTTGAAGTTAATCAGAGTTTAATATGTAGTATGTTTTGCTGTAAATTTGACAGATAATTGGACAGGTCCAACTCATTGAACTTTTGTTAATTTACTGATTAAATAATTAATGATTTTTAGAGTGATTTGAGTCAATGATTCTCTGTCTTTTCCACAGTTTTGCTTATCCTAAAGTCAAAGTGACCACTTTTTTACTGGGTATCTTGGCAGATGGGGGGTGGGAGAGTCTGGGTTACCAATGTGTGGTAACTATGATGCATTAATCAACAAAACGACAAGTATGTTAATTCAGCATTTCTTCTGCCTGCTTTATATCTGTTATCTTTTTAAACAGCAAAGAATTTCAATAAAAATTTTATACTTTCAGGAGTCTAACAGTGGGATACGCTTTCTGACATTATTGGGTAACTGTGCCAATCAGCTGTACTTCCCGTTAGAACATGTGTCATGGTGCGCCCAAAATAAGATCATTGATAGGCCACAAAGCAAGTGGGCTACAGCATGTATTGTAGCATGGGCAGTGTCACTCCTCACAGAAATAATAAAGTAAGATCTAAAATCTGTTTGTACACACTGAATGTGAGACTTAATGTGGAAGCCTATTTGTTAATGTATCAGTGATTTTTTTTTCGTGTATTTTACAGCCGAATAAAGGCTGTTTTCTGTAGCTCAAAATAGGTATATTTTCCCCTAATAATGCTAATATTTTCCCTAAAATGCCCTGTGCACATTCTTCACCAGAACCATGACTTAACAGCATCTGACTAATATCAGCTAGAAGATAAAGCTGTTCCTATAGATAGCCTCTGCTATGTACCATGCATGTTAAATTGAAATAAAATTGAAAAAAAAAAAAATGTTGGGTAAATTCGATTATTTGATTTCCCTTTTTTATGATTTATCATGCTATATTTTCCCCTTCAGAAAGCCACAGGTTGTTTTGAAAATTGCAAAAAAAATCACTGCAGTGTATCTACAAATGTATGCTTAAGCCAGGAACCATGGCAGTGCTGGCATAGTGGTTAATGTATCTAAGTCACTACCAGGAACCAAAGTGGTTTGCACACCCATATTAGATGGGAATATGCAACAGTTCCTGATAAATACTATTGATTTACACTGTGACTTTTGATTGCCTGAGTGCATTCACAAGCTATTTATAGACTTCTTTTGCATGTTAAAATTTGCATACAAACTTAAGTGTTACCATGGAGTTTTACTTTGAAAACCATCATTTCTGTTTTATATAATTATATTGATGAAATTTCTTTTTCAGAATGGTTAAACAACACTGTTATTAACATGTCTTGTTTTGCAGGGCCTTCATAAGAATAAATTTAAACAGGAATTCTCAGAAAAGATTGCTCAAAGAACAGCAGTTAGAAGCCCGCAATGAAAGGTATGATTATATGTTGATATATAGTTAATCTGGGTTCCCTCCCCTAACACTATTGCTTTCCTAAGTAGATATAGGCAGGGAACCAGAGTAATATTCAGTAAGTCTGGGTTCTCTTCTCTTACACTAAGTTTATCATAGTAAATATAGTCAGGGAACAATATAATATTCAGTTAGTCTGGGTTCCTTCCCCTTACACTAATGTTTATCATAGTTAATATAGAGAAGGAACCATAATAATTATTATGGTTGCCCTCCCCTTACAATAAGAAATGTTTAACGGCTTCCCCCCTGACGGTGTTTGAACACATAGGACCAGGGATCCTTATGTTACCTAATGTGTCAACCACTCAGCCATGCTGCTACTTATCTTTATCTTTAGTGTATTGGGCTTTTATTTCATGATAAAATTATAAAGGTAGGGGATATTTGAATGAGTGTAGATTTGATACTAAATTTATTAAATGCCTTAAATGAAATCATATTATGCAAGCCTCTATTTATCACACGTTCAAAAAGGGAACAGTTTCCAGTAAAAAAAAAAAACAACTTAAACTTTCATTGACTATAATGTAACGCCAACATTAGAGCACTTTAATGCTTTGACTCTATGTTTGTATATATAACGCAAATGATGTCACGTCAAAGTGTTATTATACTAGTGTAATATCGTTTTTGTGTCGCCTCTACGGAGTAGTGGCGACATAGGGATCACTTCTACGTCATCTGTCTGTGCATCTGTCTGTGCGTCTGTCCGTCACAAAACTTGTCCGGACTACTCCTCATAAACTACTGATGCAATTTCATCCAAACTTTACAGGAATGATCAGTACCAAGTCTAGTTGTGCATATTGTCAGCATTTTCTGGTTCAATGATTTTTGTCAGAGTTATGGCCCTTTAATAATTTTTATTTTTAAAGTTTGTCCGGACTACTTCTCTTATACCACCAATGCAATTTCAATGAAACTTTACAGGATTGATCTGTAGCTCAAGTCCTTGCGCATATTGCACGGGTTTTCTGGTTGAATGATTTTTGGCCGAGTTATGGCCCTTTGATAAAAAGGTGTTTTTTTCTGTGTGTTGCCAGATACACAAAAGCTTGTCCGGACTACTCCTCATAAACTACTGATGCAATTTTATCCAAACTTTACAGGAATGATCAGTACCAAGTCTAGTTGTGCATATTGTCAGCATTTTATGGTTCAATGAGTTTTGTCAGAGTTATGGCCCTTAAATAATTTTTATTTTTAAAGTTTGTCCGGACTACTTCTCTTATACCACTAATGCAATTTCAATGAAACTTTACAGGATTGATCTGTAGCTCAAGTCCTTGCGCATATTGCACGGGTTTTCCGGTTGAATGATTTTTGGCCGAGTTATGGCCCTTTGATAAAAAGGTGTTTTTTTCTGTGTGTTGACAGATACACAAAAGCTTGTCCGTAATACTCTTCATAAACTACTGGTGCAATTTTATCCAAACTTAACAGGAATGATCAGTACTAAGTATAGTTGTGCACTGTCCGTCTGTCTGTCCGTCTGTCACAAAACTTGTCCCAACATAAAATTGGCCATCATGAGGCGACAAATGTGATCACTGATCGCTCTTGTTATTAAATGGCTTTAGTAGGCTCCTACGCTGTGGTGTATGTGACAAAAATACAAAGCACATAAACCACGACACAGGAGTGTAATAAAGCCATTTAATAAAAACGATATTACACTCACTAGTGTAATAACATTTAGATATGAAGTCATTTGCATTATATATAAACATAGCATTAAGCGGGCTAATATATGCATTACACTATAGGTGTGTCATTGAAAAGTGACTCTTTTTTAGCTCACCTGTCACAAAGTGACAGGGTGAGCTTTTGTGATCGCTTTTCTTCCGGTGTCCGTCCGTCCGGCGTCCGGCCGTAAACTTTTGCTTTAAATGACATCTCCTCATAAACCACTAAGCCAATTTCATCCAAACTTCACAGGAATGTTCCTTTGGTGGTCACCTTTAAAAATTGTTCAAAGAATTTAATTCCATGCAGAACTCTGGTTGCCATGGCAACCGAAAGAAAAATCTTTAAATATCTTCTTTTAACAACCCTAAGAGATAGAGCTTAGATATTTGGCATGAAACATCTTCTAGTGAGTGTCTACCAAGTTTATTCAAATAAAAGCCCTGGGGTCAAAATTGGCCCCGCCCCAGGGGGTCATTGATTTTCCCTATATGCATATAGTAAAAACTTAAAAAGTCTTCTTTTAAAGAATCCAAAGAGCTAGAGCTAAGATATTTAGCATGAAACATCTTCTAATGAGTGTCTACCAAGTTTGTTCAAATAAAAGCCTCGGGGTCAAAATTGGCCCTGCCCCAGGGGGTCATTGATTTTCCCTATATCCATATACATGTAGTAAAAACTTAAAAATCTTCTTTTAAAGAATCCAAGGAGCTAGAGCTAAGATATTAAACATGAAACATCTTCTAGTGAGTGTCTACAAAGTTTGTTCAAATAAAAGCCCTGGGGTAAAAATTGGCTCCACCTCGGGGGTCATTGACTTTCCTTATATGTGTATAGCAAAAACTTAGAAATCTTCTTTGAAAAAAACCAAATAGCTAGAGTTTATGTATTAAGCATCAAACATGTTCTTATGGGTGTCTACCAAGTTTGTTCAAATAAAAGCCCTGGGGTCAAAATTGGCCCCGCCCCGGGGGTCATTGATTTTCCTTATATGTGTATAGCAAAAACTTAGAAATCTTCTTTGAAAAAACCCAAATAGCTAGAGTTTAGATATTAAGCATGAAACATCTTCTAGTAAATGTCTACAAAGTTTGTTCAAATAAAAGCCCTTGGGTCAAAACTGTTTTTAACTATATGTGTATAGTAAAACTTAAAAAATCTTCTTTTAAAAAACCCAATGAGCTAGAACTTAAATGTTTGGCATGAAACATCCTCTTATGGGTGTCAACCAAGTTTGTTCAAATAAAAGCCCTTGGGTTAAAATTGGCCCTGACGGGGGGGCCTATATACAGGTGAGGGACCTCAGGGCCATCATGGCCCTCTTGTTTACAGTTTACCTTCTAATTTTATATATGTGATAAATAGAATATTATTTCCTTGTAGATTCAATACTAAATTAATTGAACTCGTTGAATGAAATAATATATTGATCGCCAATGGCTCGCATAAAATAATTTTATTCAACTCATTCAATAAATTTAGTATTAAATCTACACTTATTCATTATCCTCTATTTACATTTACTTTGTATCCTCTATTTATCATGGATTTAGTGATTGAATATTATAGCATTTAAAACTCATAATCTTTCACAATATGTCAGTATGACACTTAGATTTCAAGGCCTTTACCTGTACTTTCAGCGACTCATCTGAGATGACGACTAACATACGAAGTCAAATACGTGCCTTAAAAAGTCAGGAGAGAGAACAATACTTGGCTATAGTTGAAAATTGTGCCGATCTTTTCAATGCCATAAATTGGCTCCCGGCTGGATATCTTTGGGCAGGTAAATTCACATCCAGATTTTGTGGCGGCATGGGAGCCATTTCCTCAGCAATAAAACTGTACCGTATACACAGTGCGAAATGGAATGTGTCATAATTGGGTACGAGACTGTTAAAGTTTTTATTATTTAATGAAAGATGCATAATGTATCCCCTTGTAGATGAAATAAATTCATGTTAAACATGGCCATTGTTTAGAATTTTGTTATATTGTTAAAGATGTATTAAGTTAAAGATTTAGTAATAAAACTTGTTTTGTTGTTACCAATGGCTCAAAAGGGCCAAATCGTTAAAATAATATTTGAATAGATTTTTTTCCCTGTTTTAAGCTTTACTGATATTCATTTTATATGATAGGACTATCCTTGTTTGACAAAGTTGAGCCGCATTTTTATACAAATTTTTTTATCAAGTTTGTTTTTGTACTACTGCATCTTTCACTTTACCCTTAGAGATATCACTTTGAAACATAGAAAACTGTTTCTTGTTCTCCACCATTTTTAGACAGGAATATATACATGTAACTGTAATATATGTCATGCACTTTGTCTTAATTATTCTCCCTTTTTCCCCTTTATAAAAAGGGAGTTTTAATTCTGCTATTCAGGGAATGGTAGACTGTGTTTTACTATAGACAGTTCTCATTAGAAATCATGTTCCAAAATAAAATATCTTGCTCATTCAATGCTGGTTATATATTATATGGCAGTGTCTCTTTTGATCTTGAAAATAAGACTTTTTTATGCTTCATGAAAGTTTTACATGATTATATATTACCTGGTTTATCATTTAGTCCTTTTTATTCTGTCACAAAAACAAAAATGTACATGTACTGAATATTCTCCTTTACTTGCTTGTCTTTTTTGAAGATTTAGTCAAGCTATTATGAATGTTGCAGCATTGTTAATGTTGTTGTTGTTGGCGTGCAAAAATTTTAATGTAGCACATTATTTTATCATTTTTAAAGTTCTCAACATAGATGTTAGATAAAGGGGCATAATTCTTAAAGCTATATTTTTTGGATTATGTAATTATTATCTAAGCCACAAAGTTTTCAACCTCGACAGAAAGTCCTTGATAAAGAGGAGTTTAACCCCTCAAAACGTTGGAGGTTGAAAACTTTGTGGATTAGATAGTCATAAATTAATTGTTTCCAGAGTGATTATTTTTTTTGGAGTTATTCCCCTATTTTAACTTAAAATATTTGTCAAAATTAGTTTGACTTAGTGTTAACATGGCGTGCATGCTCTTGTTGATTGGTATTATGTATGTGGGTATCATTTATGAACCTGACATGTCTTTACTTCATTGTGCCTGGCATGAATTTATTTTTGCACATACATCTGTCATATTACTTTTTAAATTTATTTATTCATGTAATAAAAGTAATATTTGTTGTCAGTGTTTTATTATAAACTTAAAATGATATTTTTTTCAATCACTTGAAAATCAAAAAAAATTTATGTGTATATTGTTATAAGTCCTATGACATGTGACACAGGGTTGTAAAAAAGGTGTAGCCTGATCAGAACTTAATTCAGGACCCTTAAGGGCTTTGGAATACCGGTCCGCTGCTATCAAGTTGCTTAAACATCTTACATCTCCCTTATAAGTGAACATTTCTGTATCTTGATATATAATATGGCTATGAAAACAGTTATTATAACAGGTAGGGGACTTTTGTATTGCTTGCAGTACTTTGATAATTATTGCCTATTATTAAACTATTTTGCTTTGAAGTATGTATGGAATGGATTTTACTAGGCCATGCTCTTATGTGGCACAGACGTATAAAGTGTGATGCGTTCTTGGACTATTGAAAATCTATGAGAGCCAAATTACAAGCATAAGGGGAAGAAACTCTTATTATTATCCCTGTGCTATATTGTCCCATATATTCTATGATTATGTTAGAAACATCTTTACTATTTTAAGTGACATTATGCTTATTTTTTTGTTGTCAAGTTAAGCTTTATTAGTTAAATTATAATATATTTCAAAAGATTGTCTGTAATAAGTGTTATTCACCTAAAATGGATAGTAGAAAATGGTATTTAAGGATAAAATATTTTAACTTCATGAAATACAAAAAGACTGCCCCAATCTATTCGTCAATTGAAGATTGCAGGTACATTTTGAAATATATTTATAGAATTATCCACATGGGTTTTTGATTGTTTTTGTAACTAAAAATAATTTTGGCAAAATGTATTTTTTTGTTTTAATTTTTTACTTTGACCTGTACATTCACTATTTACACGGGCATAATGTCACTTTAAGACATTAAAGATTTTCTGTCTGAATGGTTCTGGTTTTAAAACATGCCTTAAATTAAGAAAAATATGAACTTGTATGTATTAAACAGATATATTAGTGTTGTTTATGTAGTTTATATCCTATTTAACATTTTTACTTTTGCTTTATTATTAATAAAGATACTAAAATGGAGTATTCTGGAACTTGACCATTAGTAATTCCCTACAAGGAAACATGGTTGCTATAGTTACCCCAGTGGGTTGGACCTTGAGAAGCACTTAGCCACAAGGTCACATGATCTTACATCAGATAAATTGATTGTAACATACTGTAGGTTATGGTATGTGTCTTTGTTTGATATTCATAGGAATATAATTAGTTTATAAAGATCGTAAGCCGGTTAAATGACCCTTTATTATACTACACGTTTGTAAGGTCGCTTTCATTTGACAATTGTGGCGTTTATATTATTTTGAATACACAGCTTCTGTCATTTTACCAAGAAATCTCATTTTTTTCTCTAAAAAGGAAGTTTGCTGTGTTATAAATTTGTTAATAAATGAAGATTACAAACAGATTACATCCCTGTATATAAAAGGTTTCTTTTCAATATAACCCAAGCTGGTATATGCAAAATATTGTCTATATACTAGGGTTATATAACCTACCAAAAATCTTTATAAGTAATATTATGAATGATTGTTTATATATATAACCTAAGCCAGTATGCTAGGGTTAAATTGCAAATAACTATTAAAATATAACCTGTTAAGAATCCTTGTAAAAAATTTATAATATAACAAACTTCTGTTATTTAAAAAGCAATGAAATTTCTGCATAAATTGACAGAAGTTGTGTATATAGTTGATATAAATGTCATAACTAAATTTTATATAAATGTCTTAACTATCTACTGAAAAAGGACATTACAAATGTGAAGTATCATTTCAACTGTATGTAAAGGATGTATAGTATTATTGAAAGATGCTGAAAGCTAAAGATACAGAAATATATATGAATGTACGAAAGCAAAAAAAATTAATTGTTAAATTGTAAACGGTGGTGATGTATAGCAATTAAATATTTATATCAGAAGTTGTATTTTGACAATTACAAGTTTCAGGTGTAAAATATAATATATTTTCTGATACGCTCTTTTGGTATCTTTCAGGGTTTTTTAACCAGGTTTTCCGAAGGTAAAAACTGGTTATTAGATTGAGGTATGTCGGCTGGCGGGTGGGCGGGTGTAAACAATTTCTTCTGTGCGCAACTCCTCCTACATTTCTCAATGGATTTTGACCAATATTTTACAGAAGCTTTGTCATCAAGTGCCCGGGGGTTTATTGTCGGGGCTTTGCTATTGGATAATATTTGATTTAATTATGGCCCTTTGTTTTTTTTTCCTTATATAGAATATATAGTAAACAATTTCTTCTGTGCGCAACTCCTCCTACATTTCTCAATGGATTTTGACCAAACTTTTACAGAAGCTTTGTCATCAAGTGCCCTGGGGCATATTGTCGGGGTTTTGCGATTGAATAGTATTTGACCTATTTATGGCCCTTTGTTTTTTTTCCTTATATAGAATATATATATAGTAAACAATTTCTTCTGTGCTGAACTCCTCCTACATTTCTCAACGGATTTTTACCAAACTTTCACAGAAGCTTTGTCATTAAGTGCCCTGGCGCATATTGTTGGGGTTTTGTGATTGGATAATATTTGACCTAATTATGGCCCTTTGTTGTTTTTTCCTTATATAGAATATATAGTGAACAATTTCTTTCATGCGCAAGTCCTCCTACATTTCTCAACGGATTTTGACCAAACTTTCTCAGAAGCTTTGTTATCAAGTGCCCTGGCACATATTGTCGGGGTTTTGTGATTGGATAATATTTGACCTAATTATGGCCCTTTGGTTTTTTTCCTTATACAGAATATATAGTGAACACTTCGTGGCAATTCCTCCTACATTATTCATGTTTTACATTGCACATAGTTACATTGTTTGTTGCTTGTATTTGTATTTCAAATACAACATATTTATCTACAATGGTGATAATTGAAAACCTGGTTTCATGGCATTGCCATGTTTCTTGTTTTATCTTTCAGTGATACATTTATACATGTATATTAAAATAATTATGATATAACAGAATTCCTAATGTAAAAGATGTGCCAATTATATGTTGAAAGTTTATCCTTGTCATGTTTACTAATTTATGTGTCACATTTTGTACTGGCATTTCTTTGTAATATACAGCATCTGAAACCTAAATGAGCATATAATGTATGAATAAAATTGTACAACAACAAAAATTGTTTACCTTTTTTTTATTTTTATTTTTTTTTAAATAAATTAATGTTCATTTTATAATATATTCAGGGATATTTTATTTTCTATACCCACCATTTCATATAATTTATCTTTAATTTATCTTGGAAGAAGATAAATATAAATCTATAATAAATCTCTATGATTTTATAGTAGTACAAGTATTATATTATATCTACAAAATGTACTTCGATTTAAACCTTATTTAAAAATTGAGTAACAATAAATGGTCTAAGGGGAACAACTTACAAGTCTGTTTTACTATATTAAATCAGGGTCTTTCAAATAGAATGGAATGTTTTTAATTTTATATACATGTATTTTGAAGACCTTACCGTACGTTAAGGGAGAGAACTCAAATCTTCCTATTGAACTTTTTTTTTTTAGAAATCGCTTTCCTTTGTTAAAGGTCATGTTTTATACAGTAGCAATGAAATGATAGTGTTCACAGCAATTAATGCTGCAAGGGAGACAACTTGCTCAATTGTTTTGGTTTATTAGATACATATTTCTCTCCCTTGAGTGTAAACATATCTTAATTAATGGTATAAGAGAGACAACTAGCGCATTATTACATTTTAGGTACCTGTTAATCTCCCCTTATTTATATATTCATAAGTTATTAGATAAGTACATTGTAGTAGAGCTGTGATCATTTAAGGTAGTTTCTTCTCGTGCTGTAGAATAAATTGTCCGATTTCTGCGAAGCGGCCAGTCCCGTTTCTGCAGGCATGTTCGTTTGAAAGCTCTGGTGGATCCGGAAATGTAAAATGTATGGAGTATACGTCAGTTCGCCAATTAAACGGCTGCTCCTCCATAAAGTTTTTGAAGTCCTTATGAAATGTAGGGTGACATTTTAATCTGAAGCACATTACTTGTAAATGTTTCTCTATTTTAATGTACTGAGGATATTTTTCATAAATTTTATAGGGTAATTCTACGGCATTATATAAAAAGTCTTCAGATTTATAGTTGGCTAATGCATCCTGCCATCTTTTTATAAAAGTAGCTCCTGGTTTTGCCATTAAAACACCTAGATTTATCGTATTTGGAAAATTACCCTGTTGTATATGGTCGAAGTTTGCTATGACGTCATATCCTTTTTGTATGACGTCATCTGGATTTTTGAGCCACAGGACATCCCAGTCCATGTAAATGCCTCCGTATCTCAGTAAACATTCGGCTCGAACTATGTCACTGCGGTGCTGAGTATAAATGACTTTGTGTCCATATATGCTAAAAGGTTTCTCCCGGTGTACAAGGATAACTCTTTCATCTTTCAATATTCTCTTATAGTAGCCTCCCTTTAGTTCACCGTCAGTGTGTATATATACCTTCTCTGGATTTAAAATGAACAAAGTGCTGAGCATGCTCAGAAACATCATAAAATCCATTTCCTTTGAGCCAAACCAGACGTAATGGACTATTTTCGGAATAGTTCCCGGTAAAATTGATTTAGCTTCTTTCTTTTCAATTGAACTATAGAGAATTGTTCTAACCAATTTACCGAAATGTGTGTCTGATTCAAATTCATCCGCGGGGTTTAAAGGTGAACTTAAAACATAGCAAGGTGCATAACTACTGTTCGTTTCTTCATTTACAGTTGTACAAAACCGTGAGTTATTAGGAATTTCTTTATTTTTCTCAAACGTTCGTATAAACTTCTTAAAATTGTCGTCATGATCTTTCCCCATTGCTATGGCAACGCGAGGATATTCGGATGATTTGTACTCCGAGAATAAAACAGTCATATCATGTTTAAGGAATGAAACTACTTCCTGTGTTATGACGACATTTTCATCCACGTAAATGCCTGAAAATAATTGAAGAAATATCTTATAATAGCTACAAGGCAGAACATATGAGCAGTAGGCCATTGAAATGTTATGACATAAGTGGACTTAAAACCACTTGACCCTTGCCGCCGTGGGTTCGAATCCCAACAAGGACTTTGTATTCTTTCACGTGGAAAAGCTATCCATAAGTGTCATATTTAACCACCATACATATATTTGTTTGTTTGTTTTGGGTTTTACGTCACATCGACACAGTATAGGTCATATCGCGACGTTCCAGCTTTACTGGTGGAGGAAGACCTCAGGTGCCCTTCCGTGCATATATAACTATGACCAAGACCAAATTTGAAACATTATAAGCAATAGGGGGCAACAATTTTACGCTATTCTAGAACCCCTTGCTCACAGTCTCAATTAGAACATTTTGAAAGACGCTGATTAAGTTAATCGGGAACATTTAATTTATCTCGTAGTCTTTATATGTTCGTTGTTAATTTGTAAAATAACAAATGACTAATTATTAACTCTAAATTTATGAGAAATCTCGTATTAGAAGAATTATCGGAAATGAGGCTCAAACTTACCACCCTGTCATCAATGACCGCAAGGCCGAACCAAAACCCACAACCCTTATCGTCACCGTCCCAATTTGGTGGAATCATCTTCATTATAAAATTTGGAACAGTTTTCTTAATTTCGGTAAGCCAATCGTCATACTTGTCAGATTTGGCGCCACCTTTTTGGTGAAATTCTATGATATCCGGTCTCAGTATCTTCCAGACGCTCATTATACTGAGATAGTTCCGGAATCGAATATTTGTTCATCACACCACACGTGAAATGAACAGTATTTTATGACCTTGGTTTCTGCCCAGTCACTTAATCCAGAATTTCGGAAACCAGCAAGTTTCGTGTAAAACTATTTCCCCGCGTCAAAATTGTCTGATATTTTTATATCCGCTTTTACGTCCGTGTCAGGGAATGGAAATAAGTCCTCCAAAGTAGCTAACAGCACTTAGACTGTCAAGTGCACAGAAAATGGCTATCTCATACACTAAAAAGTAAGGCCACACTGCAACAAAATATGGCACTCAAAATATAAGCACGAAAATGTGCATCTGCACCTTTTCCTAGATTTTCCCATTCCTAATCCTTATACTTTTCTGAAAGACAAAAAAATAATAATAATCGAGTGATATTAATATGCAACAATACAACGGCTCTGCTGTCTATCTTCTAAAAGAATTCTTTTCTTTAAACAGTAAAATATCGTTTTGTAGATTTTCATAAGTATTGCACATTCTCTTATTTGCAAGAAACAATCGAACAAATGACTGTAAAATTATTAATCGTTCCGATATACAAACGTCTGGAAGTTCGGAAAATCGGAATATTACTATAATGTGATATAAACCGTGGTGTAAATTTCTAATTACAATTTTAAATTTTTAAATTTAGAAAGTCTATAAAATGAAATTCCTTTTTTTATCGGAAGGCGTAAAATGAAAAAATTGGTAACAGTAAAAATTAAAAAGGGGTCTCCTTCCACAAAACCAAAAAAAAATTTACCAATGTTTTTAAAAAAAACATATACCGCTTAAGTTTTGGGACAATAACAATTAAAATACAACCCCAGGTGCATCAAAAAGTACGATAAGTCTTTTAAATATCCCGTCCGCTCCCCGGAATTACTGAATAGATGGACATTGATGTTCGCGAATCAATGAATATTTTCAAATTAAGATTGTAAGAAAAGTTTAAAGCCCCTAAAGTACCTAAACATTTTTTTTTGGTTTGGTATATATCAGTCTAATATGCTAGGTTAAGGTACATACTGACCTTTAAAAAACATTAAAAGTGAAAATTCGACGTGTAACTGTCGGTATTTTATGGACAATGCTAAACACTATGTATTTTGTTGTCCATTTTTTAAAACTTAAAGAGTCCTCTGTGTAGAAACTAAAACTTTTAATCAACGATGATTTTAATCATTGCGGTAGCAGTGCTAACAACTTGTAATGAAATGATATAGTTTACGTGTTGAAAAAAATATCGAACACTACTGGCTGTTTCCACAACATCTGATATTTTATAACATCTTTCAACATGACTTGTACCCTGGTTCCATGGGAACATTGAAGTCTGTTTATAATTGAGGAACGAGCCCGTGCTGGATAATGGATAGGCTCGATCCTTACACCTATAGTTGATTTATTTATATGGGTTTTTTTTTCTTCAGTATAATTATCTTTCTGAGAACAAAATCTATTGTGCTTCCCTTTACATTAAACTGCAATCACTTCTGCTAAATAGAATATATATCAAATTTATCTTTGGGAAGGGCCGATCGCTAAAGTTGTAGGAACTTTTGCCCAGTCTTTTGCCTATTTATTATTCCGAAAACATATTGTTTGTGTGTACATTTTCATTTATACAGTATAATAACAATAAATTATGTTTAAACAAAATTAAAATGTTTACAAAAACCGTTTACTTCCGGTCATTGTAACATAATATTATATTGTAAGCTTACTCAACTGAGCTTGTAATATTTTGTAGTAGAATGTGTTTACCCACTGTAAAAATCCAAATCCATGAAAGTCACTTTAAGAAGTTGAATTTTCTGTAAAGTGGACGGCATTAAAAAACAGGTTAAGCACTATTAAAAGCCGGTTTTTTTTTCAAATTTATTTATAATGAACACTGACCTACACATAAAATGTATATTTATCCAATGCGGGGTACAAAGATACACGTCTAGCGTTATATAACACGAGCATAATCTGAAAACGAGGCTTCAAAAAGTTCCGTGCAACAGGCGTCGGCCATTTTCAAATCACGTAACATATTTATCTTATTCTTAAGCTTTTGAATAATGAATAAGAAAACGATCGTAAATATTGAATAAGCTGACATTGATGGCTGAGTTATAAATTTATAATGATCATATTTGACACCAGGTGCACGCTTAATTAATGGTGAATAATAGATGAAAACGAACATTTTACTCTAGATGTAGAGTGTCATATCGTGCAAACAGTATAATTGTGTTTTAAATCGATTGTTTTCATTAAGATTTGTTGAGCAATCGAAATTCCGACACCTTCCCGCCAAACTTCGGATAAGAAACTCGAACTGAACATTAAGGATATGTAATTTTGATTTAATCAAGGCTACAAAAAAGATGTTTATAAATAAGGTAATGATTTAAATGAGTTGCCGAGTGGTTAAGGTCTTAAAGACTTCAGCCCAATTGCCCCTCACCACTGTGGGTTCGAATCCCGACATGGACTTCAGATTGTTTCATATTAGGAAGCTAACCAAGTAGTTTACGGAACGTAGGAAGTTCTACACTCAGGTGCCCGTTCGTGCCTGAAAAATTGCACGCGTAGATGCACCTGAGGCCTGCCTCCAATAGTAAAGCTGGAAACCCGCCATATGACCTATACTGGATTGGGTTCGACATAAAACTCAACCAAAAAGAAAAGTAAAAATAAGTAATATCGTACTTTCAAAGAACACAGCTGTAATCATCCAGCCCAGTATCACAAATGTTATCATTAGTCACGAGATATATATTCCGAATGTTTTTTCAGAACAAGCTCTTGCAGCAATCATTTGTCTATACGTATTGTTACTATGCATCTATCCTACATAAAAACTGGACAGTTTCACATAAATTATAGCAGACTTATAGATATGGCTGGTAAGATAAACTGATAACACTCTATATCAGAAATTACAGAGCTCACCCACCTGACGTATCTCGCACGGTTTTAAATCTCACTAACGTCCATTTATCCTAATTTTAAACTGATTAAAAAGTCTTAACAATGATCTATGTGCTCCACGTCTTAAAAAACCTTTAAACAATTTTAAAATGTTTCAGTTTATTTTAGGCCAAACAATGAAATAAATGGGTTATAAACTCTTGTAGCGCGTGCAGGGCTTCTTTTTGCAAAAGAGAATTCTGCGTCATATTGTCACTTTTAAATACTAGAACATTTGAGCCGTGTCATGACAAAACCAACGTAATGGGTTTGCGACCAGCATGGATCCAGATCAGACTGCGCGGATGTGCAGGCTGGTCCGGATCCATGCTGGTCGCAAATGCATTATGTGTGCATCAGCGTGATTCCAGATTCATGCTTATTTCAATAAAGTATTTGAAAATGTATTCAAATGTAAAATGTTGTCATGTCAACAAGCAAATGGCACTTATAGAATCCACATAGATTAGGTCAAAATATGCAAATAGTCCATACGGAGTTAGCCAGGCGATGATAAATACTGCAAAATCAGGCATTAATCGCACATAGCTTGTAAATTATTACTTGCATCTTGATTATTTTTTTTAACTTTTTATAAAATCTAAGTACATGTTCTCTTGAAATATTTTGGCTCATCTGAAGGAATGCAGATTTAACTAGAGAAATATATAAGCCGCATCACGACAAAACCAACATAGTGGGTTTGCGACCAGCATGGATCCAAACCAGCCTGCGCATCCGCGCTGCGCTGTTCGCTTACAAACTCCATAACAAGTAGAGAAACTGATAGCGAACAGCATGGATCCTGATCAGACTGCGCGGATTCGCAGGCTGGTCTGGATCCATGCTGGTCGCAAACCATTATGTTGGTTTTGTCGTGACGCGGCTCATACATTTTAATTTTGAATGCATTTTTAGCTCACCTTGCACAAAGTGCAGGTGAGCTTTTAGGATGGCCAACCAAATGGCGTCCGTCGTCCGTCGTCCGTCCACATTTTAAATATTCTAAGGACATCTTCTATGATACCGCAAGGCCAATGTTAATGAAACTTGGCAGGAATACTCTTTGTATGAAGCTCTATCAAGATTGTTCAAAGAATTCCATTTCATGCAGAACTCTGGTTGCCATGGCAACCGAAAGAAAAATCTTTAAATATCTTCTTTTAAAGAACCCAAAGAGCTAGAGCTAAGATATTTGGCATGAAACATCTTCTAGTGAGTGTCTACCAAGTTTGTTCAAATAAAAGCCCTGGGGTCAAAATTGGCCCCGGCCCGGGGGGTCATTGATTTTCCCTATATGCATATAGTAAAAACTTAAAAAATCTTCTTTTAAAGAACTGTAAAAGCTAGAGCTTAGATATTTGGCATGAAACATCTTCTAGTGAATGTCTACCAAGTTTGTTCAAATAAAAGCCCTGGGGTCAAAATTGGCCCCGCCCCAGGGGGTCATTGATTTTCCCTATATATGCATATAGTAAAAACTTAAAAAATTCTCTTTTAAAGAACCCAAAGAGCTAGAGCTAAGATATTTAGCATGAAACATCTTCTAATGAGTGTCTACCAAGTTTGTTCAAATAAAAGCCCTGAGGTCAAAATTGGCCCTGCCCCAGGGGGTCATAGATTTTCCCTATATATGCATATAGTAAAAACTTAAAAAATCTTCTTTTAAAGAACCCAAAGAGCTAGAGCTAAGATATTTGACATGAAATATCTTCTAGTGAGTGTCTACCAAGTTTGTTCAAATAAAAGCCCTGGGGTCAAAATTGGCCCCGCCCCGGGGGGTCATTGATTTTCCCTATATGCATATAGTAAAAACTTAAAAAATCTTCTTTTAAAGAACCGTAAGAGCTAGAGCTTAGATATTTGGCATGAAACATCTTCTAGTGAATGTCTACCAAGTTTGTTCAAATAAAAGCCCTGGGGTCAAAATTGGCCCCGTCCCAGGGGGTCATAGATTTTCCCTATATGCATATAGTAAAAACTTAAAAAATCTTCTTTTAAAGAACTCAAAGAGCTAGAGCTAAGATATTTAGCATGAAACATGTTCTAGTGAATGTCTACCAAGTTTGTTCAAATAAAAGCCCTGGGGTCAAAACTGGCCCCGCCCCGGGGGTCATTGATTTTCCTTATATGTGTATAGCAAAAACTTAAAAATCTTCTTTGAAAAAACCCAAATAGCTTGAGTTTAGATATTATACATGAAACATCTTTAAGTAAATATCTACAAAGTTTGTTCAAATAAAAGCCCGGGGGTCAAAACTGGCCCTGCCCCAGGGGTGTCATTGTTTTTAACTATATGTGTATAGTAAAAACTTAAAAAATCTTCTTTTAAAAAAACTAATGAGCTAGAACTTAGATGTTTAGCATGAAACATCTTCTTATGGGTGTCTACAAATTCTGTTCAAATAAAAGCCCTTGGGTAAAAATTGGCCCGGGGGGGGGGCTATATACAGGTGAGCGACCTCAGGGCCATCATGGCCCTCTTGTTTTGTTTAATACCGCACGATAAGAAATATAAATGATAGGTATGTATATTATTCTTTGTGAAGGATTGATATCTACATGTCTATCCATTCTAATTTACACAAAGACGTAAAGTTACTGAAACTTGTTCGGAACTACATTTAATAAATGGGTATTTTCCATGATATCTGCATTTATTACTACCGTTTCTTTTGTTAAAATGAATTGTAAATTAGTGGAGGTTTTAGTATTTTAAGCTTATTTCAAATGACCGTAAACATGAACAAATGGTTAATTTTAGTACCCTTTTTCGAAACTCAATTTTGACAATAGTTTTTCTAATCCGTCCTTAATTCTGTAAGTCAGTCGGTCAGTTATATCGACCAAGTTAATGCAAACAGTAAAAAACACTAAAATACTTGTGATCAAGTTTTTTTCTATAAATACAGGATTTATTTTCATCGAGTGGTATGAAAATAAAATATTCAATAAACCGCGGTAGCCACGAGTGAAATATGATGATTTTCTTACCACAAGATGAAAATAAATTCTGTATTTACATAAAAAAATCTTGAATTTTCTGTTTATTAATATACATTTTGCACTTTTTTGGACATTACAATTTAAAAGACTTCCCCAAAATATTTGAGTATTGGCTGAATTTAGAAGAAAGTAGTCCGGCAAAACATCAGTGAAAATACGGAAAATATCTTTCATTGCAGTGAAAAATAAACTTTTTACAGTTTAAATACGCATTTTATTTCATCATTATTTCTCAATATTTCATTTATAAGTTTATCATTTAAAATATAATATTGCACGGTCTCTTTTGTTCTGACACTGCATGTGAATAATGTCTCTGCATTTGTTTAATGACTAAATAACTGCCGTGCAATACATGCAGATACCAGGAAGACAACTGAACGCTTTCCAAATATAGACCACTTTAAGATTCAGAATCCCCGAATCTGTTTATTAATGTAACCCCTTTATAAGTTTTAATTTCCTCTAAATTGTATTTCATAATGTCATTCAAATTAATATTTTTTTAATAAAAAAAATGGCCCACCTGTTTAAAATCAATTATTTCAACTCCGCACAACTCTACGCCAGGATCTACTTCCGGAATTCCGATAAGAATAGCTACTGTAAATTATCCATGAACAGAACTTAAATTATGTTTCTTACTAACTATTTCTGGTTTATACACTTGAAGGAAATATTATCTTTAACAAATCATTCTTCTCTCGGCCCACGCATGCTGATTCAGAATAAAGAGCATAAGTTGATCGTTACATTTATGCATGTGTTTGTTTACATATAAAATCTTGAATTTCATGTAAAAAAACCTCATGATTTTCTTGTACATACTAGACTGAACTGGACAGGGTTTCAAAAACAATCGTCGTTTCCGCTGGTTCGAATACTTGTGACCATTATCCATGGAAATCATAAAGGTGTCATTTTTTAAACATTAATTTATTTATTCATTTATTCATGCATCCATGCATTCCTTCCTCCCTTCCTTTCTCCCTTCCTTCCTTCCTTCCTTCCTACTTCATCTATTTATTTATTTATTCATTTATTCATTCATTCATTCATCCATTCATGCATCCATGCATTCCTTTCCTTTTCCTTCCTTCTTCATTCATTCATTCATTCATTCATTCATTCATTCATTCATTCATTCATTCATTTATTTATTTATTTATTTATTCATTTATTCATAGAAGATATTTGTTTGCATGTAAGATTGAAACGGAAAACTAGGTGTAATGTAAGAGCTGTTTAGAGTGACGGCTACTATGAAAATTATACATGTACTTCATAATTTCACTATAAAACTATCAAATGTAATTTCACTGTCCACTGAAAAGTATGTAATGGCTTCTATAAGGTTTTACTTTCGGCCAAAATCAATAATTATTGTTATGTTGTTTCTTACACATGTATAAATATTCCTAAATAAATTATGTTTAAACCAAAAGTATGTAATCAATAAATCTATCTAATATTTGTAAAACAATTACTCTATCCAGATGTTCGGACGGTGAAATCAAATCATTATCAATGATAATGTTAAATATCCTCAAAAAAATCATCAGATATTGATAATATGTCGTCAATTATTTTCGAATTGAAAGGTGATTTTTATATTGCACAATCCCAAATTCGAAAAATGGTTCTATATGTTTGTACGTTGTACAACAGTTTAGTTTTGAATGTTGCTTAAAAACGTGTGTACTTTGTTCAATGGTTTAGGATCGTATCTTGCCTCTGTATGATTGTGCATAGCACAATCGGAAAGATTGATTCTACATGTTTGAAATAGGTACATGATCATTCGGATAGCTTTTGAAATCTTAGTAAAATCTTAAAAACATGTACTTACTCGTAAATTATGAACCTTTATTTTGTATCTGTCTTTGTTTTCAAAGTGATAATAATTCATTTGTATGTGTATCTCTGATTGTACTTTTATTGGTCATTTATTTACACTTAAATTAAGTTGTGAACCGAGCGACGTCAATTAATTGATATTTTGTTTTATTTATTTCTTTATTTATTTAATTTACACTGATTGATTAATTGATTGATTTCATTTACATTGATTGATTGATTGATTGATTGATTGATTGATTGATTGGTTGATTGATTGATTGATTGATCGATTGATCGATTGATCGATTTTTATTTCATTTACATTGATAGATTGATTGATTGATCGATTGATTGTCCGATTGATAGTTCGATCGATCTATTGAGTGAGTGATTGGTTGATTTTGAGTGCAATTAATAAATATACTCACTGCAACAATGTATGTGGAAAAAACACAACTCATAAAAAAGGTTTTTGTAATTTAGTACTTCCGGCCAATTAGATATGTTAAAGAAAGTTTGGATATAGTATAACATTATCGGTTAAATACTGTGTAATCTGAATAATTCCACGACGACCTCCAAGACCGTGCAATATCATGTAATACAGTCGTCAAAAAAGAGTGTGTTGTATGTCCAAATTATTTTTATAAAATTCAAATGTGGTGCCAAACGAAATTAATAACATCTTTTAGTAAAGGTTACAATTAGCTAAATTTGGTATGATGAAAAATGAAACCATGCGTTGTCAAACTTAGTACTTTCATTCACGGATTTGACCAAAGTTTTACGAATTATAAACGATAGAACTATACTAGAACTAGTTTTGTCTTTTACGGTAAGAACGTATTGTATAGGCAAATAATGAAGTTGATGAGTACCTAATTATAATGAAATCACTTCTATAGATCTAGCCAACAAACATGAAAGCTGGTGAACCTAGTTGATTGACCTACAGCAATTAACTGAAATAATATTAATTTTGCCAACATTAGTCACAAAACCAGGTGAACGTTAAACAACAAGAAAACAAAAAAACACCATATCAACACTGCAAATGAAAATAATTAGTGAAATGTATAAATGTAATTGCAAATAGTATGTATATCTTCTCTAATTAAGTTTTAAACGTGTAATACCTTTTAAAACTAACCTTTTATTTCTGATATTTTTATCCGTTACTTTTATATTTACGCTGAGCAGGAACATTTTCTATCACTAGAAGTGAAGTTAACAAAAAAATGAAGTAACGTTAACCAGTTGTAGAAAACTACTTGAGTACATTGTTTTTTCTTACTTTGTTATAAATTACGGAAAGGCACGGTGCCATATTACTGTCTACAGTAATTAGCGTTGATTGGACAATTAAAGGGAGAGAAATCCATTGCTGCGTTTTTTAAGTTGCGGCAAGGAAACTAGACTTCTCGTCTGTATCGTAATAAAGAAGCCTCATTTCTAATGTTTTTTTTTGTTTTTTTTTTTTTTTTTTTTTGCATTTTGCATTTTGCATTTTGCACGTTATCTGATGCTGCGGTTTAAACAAAGGCCCACTGCTTCTTATTAAAATTGGTTTATAGATTGAAAAGAAACTTATATTAATTTATACACTTATATCATCAAACTTGTCAAACGATCGTCGGCACGTCAACGTCTTTTCTATTATGACGCCAATTTGCACAATTATTAAAATGCCTTTGCCATATACATGTAGTTATATAGAGTACAAACAAAAATATATAAAAACTGTATTGTAGAATATATATATATCTGAATCTTTAAATACGAGAACAGGAATGTTTCAAACGGAAAAAAACACTGACCTCGTTTTCGTATTATCTGCACTTGCACATGAACATTTTGTAAGGACAAAAAAAGACAATTTAATTATAAATGACTGTGAAGGTTGTACAAACGATATTTCGATTGATTTTCAACAGGATTGCAGATCAATGTCATAGCACATTGTGACCTTAGTAAGGCCTTAACCACGAATATCATTTTGAATCTTGCATTTAAAAAAAGCCAACATCCTGATCGACATACATTTGGGACAATACTTTACAAAACCAAACGAGTAATATCTATTCATGGTGAATTTTCTATAAGTTTAGATGAAATACATATAAAATGTCCCAAGTGATAATTAAGGTGTGTTTTTTAAATCTATAACATGTGCATTTTTATTGGGATTAACGTCGCACATACACAGTATGGCGACTTTCCAGCGTTACTGGTGTGCACCCTGTATATATTATTTCAGGCACAAACCAGCACCGACGTTCCGTAAGCTAGCTGGATAGCTTTCTATCATGAAGAACCCGAAGACACTGGCACGGCTCGAACCTACAGCGGTGAGAGGCAAGTGGTTTGAAGTAAACGACTATAACCACTTGACCAAGGATGTCCCATATATATGTGCATGTATTGAATGTATTGAGATGCATGTATTTAGATGGGAAATACATCAGTGTGCTTTTTGGCGACAAGGTTATAAATGAAATGCGCCCGGTGATTTCTCTCCTCTGTAAGTCCAAAGATAAAATGGATAAAATCTGTTATGATTATTTGACATCTAGATTTGTTTATTCATTTTCACATGTACAGCAAAATTACCTGATACAGGAAAAAAACAGGCATTTCTATTTAATTATGAAATGACATTAGATTCTCTATATACATGCAGTTTTAGACTAATGATGTAATATTTATTTGCATGATTTTGTCTTTCTGAACAAAACTGTTCAGGCACCATTGTGGTGTTCGAAAGAATAGCAATTCTATGGGCTTTCTCCACGCGCTAACCTCGTATTGATATCCGCTACAACTTCCGGTAAATCTACTATCGTGTCAATGACGTAATGCGCACCGCTTTTGCGCAATAAGTCTCTGGAATGTTCCAATCTTCGTTGAATTTCTTCCTCACTTAAAGTTTTCTCGTGTTCAAAGCTATCAACGTCCATGTAATTGCTATAACGCGCCAATCCGACACCCCAGCATCCGGCTGAAAGCGCCTCGCCTACACCGGAAATAGTATCGTCAACTTTAACAACCGCTTGGATTGGGTGAACGTCTAGAAGATCTAGATTTCGGTAAACCATGAATGGTTTTGGCCTGGCACCATTGGCAACTTCGTCACCTTTATAAAAGTAAATTATATTTCAAAAAACAACAATTTATAGTTAGTGCAAAGGACAGGCACACAATTACTTTCAAATGTGAGCTGCTGTCGGTCAAACTTTTCGAAACTGTCACATTTTCTTTAACGTTAATCTCGCCTCAAAGCTTGTAAATGTACCAGCGGACATAAATATAAAAGTGAGGTAAATTAAGGGCAATGAACTGGAAAAGGGTAACATTTTGCTACTGAACCAATGCTCATTTAAGTACCGCTTCTCTAATTACATGTAAGTATGTTGAAAGTTAAAGCACTTATTTTAAGCGTCTATTAGCCTTACTAAGAATAAAATTGAGGTCATTGTTCTGGAAAAAGACATTACAAAAATCCAGTAACCACGCTAAACCTTGCGCCACTATGTCACGCAATTATGTATGAGGTATAAAGTCATTACCAGCTACGGTACAATCCGGATGAAATCCTTGTTTCTTTGCGTCCTCCAACAAAACATCCACCATGGATCGGATAAATCCCGTCGTACTCCCAATTTTCATTCCTGAAATTTTAAGCTTATATGCGAGTATTGTTAATGAACACCGTTTATTATATATAATGTTGGATAGATTTCATTCTCAATGAAAAAAAAAATATTGTCTCAGTGCAATAAACTTGCAAGTTAAATATGTGGACCCCCTTTCACACCTCTTCCCCTCTCAAGAATGTCCCTTTTGTCATTTTAGTTATCATAGCTCCAACACCCCCTCCCTCCCCCAAACGCTTCTTTTGCGCAATGAATATCAATCAAAAATTAAATCTACCGGAAATCAACATCGTTTTGATCCATAACCTTCAAAACTAGACGCCTTCTGTGTTATGCAATATAAAACCCAATATGTTTGTTTGTTTTTGTTTTGTATATAGTTAAGAGTTCTATTGGAAGTTTTGACAAAGAAGAAAAAATAAATTTCAAAGCTGGATAAAGTCTATACGATACGTACCATATTCTTTCTTGAGAGTATTGACAGCGTCTACGGTACCAGGAATAAGTTCTGTGTATTTATTGAGACAGTTCAGCTGCATTGGAACAAAGTCTTTAAACATATTATCAACGTCACCTGGAAATTACAATATAAAAATTGTTTTGATATTTTTTTTTTAAATAGGAACATATATTCTAAAATCTACTACTGCAGCTTCTATAATTATTGTCATCATTGTTGCTGTTGTTATTCCTGTTGTTGTTCTGGTTGTTGTTGTTGCTCATGTTCATGTTGTTTTTTTGCCGTTGTTGCAGCTGCTGTTGCTGCTGCTTTGTTATGGGGTTGTGTTATTGTTGTGTTGTTTGTTGTGCTTTTGCTATTGAATTTCAAAATTTGGGAGTTCATTTTTTTATTTTTGGTTTCGACTTTTACTTACTCTTTATTTCCTGTCATAATACTTTCCCAATCAGAACTCTCAATGGTGAAGTATTTGACATACGTTCCTTACAGTTAGTTATGCATTTATACCTAACAATAATAATATCACTGATGATGAATGATGATGATGAATGATGTTGTTTAATCTAATACTTATTACTATAAGTAATACATGTATATTCACAACAGACCTTGGTTTGGATCCCGGCCGTATACAGATCGCCAGCGATCTTTCACTTCCGGTATCTCAGTGATAGCTTTGATGTGTAGATCTTTGCGTAAACCCATGGGCAGACGAGCTTCTTTCATGGAAATTGGAACCTGGTGGTAAATGATCAAGATAATCAATGTAATGATACTTTAAACAATAAGAAAATAATCAGTCCTGTCATCGTGTCCTTATTTTAATACATGTACTTAATCAGTTTTTGTATACATCTACTTTATAAGACCCCTGAAATCAAACTATAAATTAATCAGTGGCCGAAACACATCTATTTTAGCGGACCCCGGAAGATCAACAATATATTAGATCTACTATAGACACTTGCTTATTGGAGGCTGCTTCCCCCCCATGCCCGTTTTATTAAATGTTAATTTTCAAAATTACAACAAAGGTCAGAATAACACTAACAAACAGAATGAAACCATAGATTTAGTAACAAAAAGTATGCGCATTCATATAGTTCCTGGGTCAGTTAAACTAGATTCTATCTAGATGACACTCAGGTTACTTTATTTAACATTTATCAGTGAAGGGTTATCAAAATGTGACCTTTATTTGAAGGGTTATCTACATTCAGAGGTGGTCTTTTACACTGGTTTGACTATACATTGAATTTCAATAGTCATAAAAAGATATTTTTTACAATTTTTTATATAAATACATAAATTATTTACCTTATGTTTATCAAAAACCTCAACGAAGACAACGGCCGGTGCAATCACATATTTGTCGGCAGTAGTCCCACTCCAATCCAAGATAGCTGCTTTTAATCCTCCAACGTACTTCCGGACAAAACGGAAATTCTGAGACATTCTACTTGTGATATTATTGTCAGAAGGAATTTACGATGACCTGTAATGAGTAGTTATTAAAGTGAATCATTGCCATACAGTATAAAAATTATATTTTACGGGAAAAATCAAATCAACTCCTTTATGACGTCACTTCCGTCATGACAAACACCCGCGGTTTATTTCTTGACATAAAAATTTATAATGGTACCAAACAATACAGCATAAAATGGGGTCGCTTAAAAGCCTTTGACTTTTGTAATGTTAGAAATTTGTCCCAAATTAAAATGTTTTAACATATTTACTGTATCTATAACTTGCAAATTTATATACATTAAAATGTACACAGTAATTCAATACGCTTTCCTTGAAATAAAATTTTATGAAAAAATGCACGGACTATTTTGAAAAAAAAAATATTAACCACAACGCAAATAGTGCAAAATTTGAAGTAAATATTATAAGATACAACTCCCCCCCCCCCTTCGTCTATTCGAGTACAGGAAGCACATATAAATAAAATACACGTAATTATTTTCCCTCTTTGTTTGTATTTCATGTTGTCATTTGTCTATTAGAGAAAAATAACAAGTAGATATGTTATTGACCTCCTATTTTAGTACTACATACGTATATGTGTTCAATGAATTTGATCTTACCAAAGGGGGACAATTCAGCTATGAGAAATGTACGCCATTTTGTTCGATAAAAACATTTTTAATTTGGCTTTCTTTATAACCATTTAAGTTGAGGAATAATCTGTTACCAATCAGTGCATTGTTGTTGTTGTTGTTGTTGTTGTTGTTGTTGATGGTGGTGGTGGTGTTGTTATTATTATTGTTGTTGTTGTTGTTGTTGTTGTTGTTGTTGATGATGTTGTTGTTGGCGGTGGTGGTGGTGATGATGTTGTTATTGTTGTTGTTGCTGCTGCTGCTGCTGTTGTTGTTGTTGACGGTGGTGGTGGTGGTGGTGGTGGTGTTTATGTTAATGTTTTTGTTTATGATAATGTTGTTTTTGTTTTTGTTGTTGTTTATGATTATGATGATGTTGTTATCGTTGTATTTTTATTACTCAACCGACAATATTACCATGCCACCATATAATTTCATTATTTTAATTCATTTTTTTGAAATATAGAAACCACAACACAATAGAAAAATACGCCGTATTTGAAATCAATTCTTCATTGCAGACGACAGTTGTTGCATTTATTAATATTATTTATGTACATAGAATTAAATAACATATAAAATCTTACCACATGTGCTTTACATTCCATTCATAAACAAATCATGAAAAGTTCGTAAAATTGTGCTAATATATAGTTACACTTTAGTCCTTGACTTTCGTACTTTAGAATAAAAACAATATTTGTAAGAATCACGTGGACTGTTATGTTCACACAAAGTGAGGTTATTGGAAATCAATTTTTTATCCACTGCAAACCGATGCACACAAGCAGATGAGATATTTTGTTTACAATGTTGGCTTGATCTTATTTATTATTCACGGAAGATTTATATATTTGAAGGTCATTATTCAACAATGCATTGCGTAGATTATTTACAGTGAAATCTGTATTAATGAACAATCATGAAACACAATCCCATTGTTACATGTTAAGACGATTGATACACAAACACTGTTAATAAATAGCATGTTTGGCGATTTTCTATCTTTTTGGGGGGTGGGGTAGGGCGGGGGTTGCCCCTTGTGAGTTATTTCAGGCACCTGGGTAGAAACATTGTCTTCCGTCATGTACCTAGAAAGCTTCCTAGCATGAATATTATCTTCTTTAGAGACTTGAAGTCACAACGATGAGGACAAGCCGACGCACAAAGTCGATCAGTAACCTCCACTGCTCGACCACCTTTGCCCTTCAAGGCCGTCATTTTAATTTCCCCTATAACGGTGACCCTACTACTTGGTTATAATTTAGTGTTAACCACAACACGTGGTATATAATGTCATTTTAGTTTCCCCCTATGACAGGGTGACCATACATATCGTAGAAATATATTATATATATTTATATGTTTCCCGGTGTAAAGTAAGTAATATGTTATTTAATAGCCCATTATGTCCCACAAATGTTAAATAGAAGCCTTTACATGACACAACAACATGACATTAACTGCTAATAATAACAGCTCCTTCCATAGGCCAAAATAAAAAGCATTCCATAAAAGACGACGCCGCTCACCGGCGTCGCCAATAAATAGAAACAGGACACAAAAAAATAGAAACCGTAACAGAACAACAAAACTTGAGACTTCAACAGAACACTAAAAATATATACCGTAATAGGACACAAAAAAATAGAAAGCAGGGAAATGGCCAATGAATAACTTTTTGGCAACTAAAAAAGCATCACAGATTTTAAAAAAAAAAAAGCTTTTGAGAAATAAAAATGAAAGCGTATGTGGGGCATAATGGGCCTTTAAAAGTTATAAAGTTGTAAATAAATGTGTGCGATGCCATATACTTCCCTACATATTTGTACGTATTGGTACAATAAGTAAGTTGTTTACATACATTTATCTATGTTAATCTTTTTGAAGTCCTTGAACCCTTTGCACCGTGTTACAAGTGTATAACATGCTGAATTAGTTATATGGTAGATAGTAAGTTAAGAAGACATGCTATCATTTGAAGTTACTTAAGAAAGATATAAATTAATGTTATCTCTAAGTTTACATTTGTGTGTATTCTAAGTTTTAAAATCGCACGCCATACTGGGTTGGAGCGCTATGGTTTTGAAGTACTAAATCTTAGCGCCTACCTTTTCTCCTATTCTTTACACATATAATCATTTTAGGTCTATAATGGAAGGTCGTTAATAAAATTTAAAATAATTAAGTATAACAACAAAGCAAGATACATGATCCGATATTACATATATCTATATACCAAATAATAAAATGTTCTAGAACAAAATATTATCATTCACCATATAAATGTTTTTTTTTCTAATCTGTATGAAATTCGTCAGCATTTTTCCAAAGAATAATCAAATTATACATTTCTATTGTCTTTAATATCAATATTTGAAATAATTATGAAAAATATGTAAATTGTAGACCAATCCATTTTCACTGGTCTGCTGGATTTATTGTAAACAAAGATATTTCTCATTAAAACTAGATATTTGTTTGTTTCAATAATCAAAAAATATATATATACATGTACATGTGTCTGAAGATCCTGTATGTTGTAATTATGGATGTAACAACATTTAAGTGAAATTTTATACACATGTATTTATATAATTATTCTTCTTAAACAATTTTCAAACATCTAAGAATATGTTAAATATTACTGCAAATATTTATACGCATTATATGTAATGATTAAAATGTATGCATTCACTTCTAATTAAATGAATTTCTAATTACATCCCTTTATTTACATGAAATGAAAATTCGGTAACATCTTTGCAAATAATGCTTATGGAACTTGCAATATTGATAAATCTTTATTTGAGTTTCATATTTGTGATATAAAACCATATATTTTTTGTTACAGAATCTTTAATTATAGGAACATGCCTACAAATGACAGCTGCAATAAGGACAGTAAAAATGTTTTATAATTTCTTTCCTTGGTTGAAATAAGTAGACAGAGATTGACTGGGGGAAAAAGTCACATACAGGCATATGAGTGGTAATGGATAAGTTTCCATTTAGAAACATGTTTGTCCCGTCTTTTCACAAGAATTAATTAAAATAGTAACTGGGCATTACCTAGGAATAAGGTATCGGGTGTCTAAATGAGTTAAATGGTTGTCTATTGATTTAATGGCTTTTAACCTTTTTCAAAAAAGATCGATAATAGAAAAGTGTTCAATAACGGGTGGATTTCTCACCGCAAGCAATACAGCACAGCTTCAATCTCATTAAACCATTTGAAGACATTTTCTATAGGTCTTCTATATTCTAATATAAGCAGGAAAATAAAAACTAGTTAATAGATTTTTATCGTGATAAAAGAAAATCATGTTTGCCAATGGAAGTGAGGATTGATTGAAAGTCTTTTAGTCATTTTCAAGAGCTCACATTCAAGCATATCCAATACATTTTTTAATCGTAGCAAATAGCAGAAAAACAAACAATCAAAATGATTTTTGAAAGGTTACAAATTAAACGCTTATTATGAATCAAATGGTGATGTTTTACAGTTTTGAGTTATCTACTCTCGGAAATGTTCTAAAAGTACTTTAAAAATACTTATATTGAGGGACAGATAACTAAACAAGCACAATGGTGAATCCCATTTTTTTATTTATTTATTTATTTATCTATTTATTTATTTATTTTTTTTTTTTCTTCAGTTATAAATGATGCTCTTTAATCATGCGAGGTTCAAGAAAATCCTGTCCTTTGCTTATGAAAAATTGTATAAAAATCAGAAATGTCTCGTTTTCACAGAAACCCCTTTTTAACACGACACTATACACTATAAACCACTTTATGGCACCACCAAAATCAATATTTCAGTGCTTTGATTATCCATTTTGTCAGTGTTACCAAGTCGAGATTTTGAATGATTTTCACGTATGTGTAACTGTTTCATGAATTTCAAACCCAAAATATTTTACTGCACTTTCAACTATTTTTATAAATATCTTCAAAGGTTCACTAATCTTCATCGTAACTTCTAAAGACTTTTTTAAAACTCTTAACAGACTTGATTTTGATTTTTTCCTGATACATGTATATACTTATTACTTACATTAGATTTCTGTTGAATTCATGATGGTAGTAATATTTTGATCTAAACTCGTACATGTTAATATAAAATGCATTACACAGTAGTTGGATTGTAGTATTTTTATCTTCTGCACTTAATATTACCAGTGCAAAGTAGAATGCATTTCTTGTTTACTTAGATAGTGTCCTATATTTTGTTTAAAATTCATTTGCATTTTGTTTCTATATTTGTATATTTACTGAAATATTGATGGATAATAAACAGTATCTGAAATCAAAGAGATCGCAAAGTAAAAAGAAAATCTTACTTGTCAGGTAACCACACTATCCTGTAGATGTTGGATATATGTGATGTACAAAGTTATCTATCGCAGTATAACCTTGTATCTGGACACTCAAAGTATTCGGTCAAATTATTTGACGGTAAAAATTCAATTATGTCATAGTCTGAAATCTTTTGCACACTAAATAGATATGACAAGTAGAAAAGTAGCGTCCATTTCTCGATCTCCGTGTTTCCCAAATAGAAGATTGATAAGAAATATTATACAACATTATTGTTATCATCCTCATCAACATCATCACTACCATCATCACCGTCATCATTATTGCTACTACCATCATCATCACCATCATTATCATCAAAACCACCACAATCATCATCACCACGTTCATCATCACTACAACCATCATCATCATCATTAACAACAACAGTATAATCATTATCACCATCATCATCATCATCACCACCACCATTATCACCATCATCATCACCATCATCATCATCACCGCAATCATCATCATCATCATCATCTTCACTACTTCCATCATCATCATCATCATCATCATCAACAACAACAACAACAACAACAACAACAGTACCATCATTATCAACATCATCATCATTACCACCTTTATCGTCACCACTACCATCATCACCACCACCATCATCATTATCATCATCATCACCACCACAACCAACACAACATTACCGTTATCACTTCCACCATCATCACCACCATCATCATCAATACCATCATCATCATCACCACTACCATCAATAGCAGTAACTGTTATTGTTATGGTAGTTTCTGTGTGTTTTTGGTTTTGTAACGGCTGATGTTGTTATTGTTGTTGCTATAATAATTGTCGTGTTGCTGCATGTATATATGACCTCTGCGTAAAGGTCTTTTTTTTTTGTAAGTTGCTACATAACAACAATTATTAACCTATTTCGTGTTTTTCAAGGACTGTAATTAATTTATACCTATATGACGTTCTATATTAGTTCATTAAAAGGATAGTCCTTATAGTTAAAGTCTTATTTATGGCACATAATTATGCAGCAAGCCTAATATTAATTCATGCTAGTTTCAATATTTCACGAGTTTAGAAACTGATACTACATATAGATTCGACCTTCGTTTACATAATATAAAGCCGTGGCGCACAATTTCTCGGCCTAGTATTCATGCCTACATGTGACTAGGCACACACTTTTAGGAAAACGAATTACTGGAATATATTATACAGTAGAACTTCTATGTGTCGAACTTCGATTAGTCGATTGTCTCGATTTGTCGAAGTTAAATGAAAACTTCTAAATATAAGAAATGTACAAATATAGAGGTTTTGTTATTTAAAAGTGCATAGCCTTTTCTCAAGAGATAGAAAAATTCCGACGGTACTATACATTGATTACTTCTTAAAGGACCCTAATATGCTGACACACACATAAGGTTATCTGTCACAAACTAGGTCAAAAACGAAGTACAAGATACCAAGAGTCCAGCTAATCTTTCTAAAGATATCACACAATCATTATGTACACCAACACAAGTACGCTAGCTTCATTCTGTGCTGACCTGTGAACTTATTGGATCACTTCCGACAATCTTTACTTCTATTAATATTCTACTATATAAATATACAAATACTACTTAATTTTATCACAATTTTACAGTTATAATGATAAGATGCTCAGTGTACATGCAAAAATTAAATGGTCGTGACAAAAATTATAACAACTTTATCGCAGATTCTATGGATATTCATCATTCAAAATATCGTATTTTTGTCACGTGGTGGCGGTCATACATCTTGGTATATAAGGTCTGCATCTCCAGGTTAAAATGTAGCTGGTATATATATATAAAGAGAGAGGCTTCCGTCCGCTAAGCTAAATAGGGAAAGCATCGGACTTGCAATCCACATGCTCGCCCATATGGTCTCTTTCCGGTGGGTAAACACACACACACACACACACACACACACACACACACACACACACACGCGCGCGCGCGTGCACACACACACTTGCATTCCATAGGCGCTGAATAGATCCTCGGGCTATTAACAATGGATTGTTTAATAGTCATTTGTCTTTTACAGCTTGTGGGATCGCTTTCGAATCATTCTTGATAATAGGTACAATAAGTACGATAAGTTAGTACAACCCTAGTGGTGAGGCCTATAATAATAATGATGATGATGATGATGATGATAAACACTTTATTTCATGAAGGTAACATATAAAAGATCCTGTAACACAATTTTTTATGGTTTTATAACATAAATATGATGCTCAAATTAAGATCTATCAATTTTGTAAGTTTCAAAAAGCATTAATTATAAAGATATTACCGAATTTAACATTTCATGTAAATAAAGGGAGGTAATAAAAAATGTATTTTCTATAAAGTCAAATTTTTCAATAAGAAATGAATGCATATATTTTAATGATTACAGAAAATGTGCACAAATATTTGCAGCACATATTTTACATATTCGTCGATGTTTAAAAAATTGTTTTATAAGCATAATTATATACATATATATATATATATAATTTCATTTGAGTGTGGTATACAACCTCAATTATAACATACAGGATCTTTAAGAAAAACATATCTTATTTACAATATGGCCTTTTATTAGACAAGATAAAGAAAATCACAAATATGTACACACATCAACAACCATTCAAATGAACAGACACGTGCATACATCAGATTCATTTAAATTGTATATCAAGTAAATATTTTTTCATATTTCTTTTAAAAGCATATAGAGACGAAGACTCTTTAATATATAAATGTAAATTATTCCATACTTGCATAGCATTATTTCTAAAAGTTCGTTTTACATATTTTGTATTAGATCTTACATGTATTATGTTTCTATTTGTAGTTGATCTAAATGTATATGAACACTAGGATATCTGAACTGTGGGAAGGAGTCAATCCTTGTATAGATTTAAATACTAATAATGCAGTATGATACGTGCATCTATTTTCAAAGGTTAACCAATTTAATAAGCTGTAAAAATGGCGCTTTAACTGGTTTACACAATATTATATTTGCCGCACATTTCTGCACTTTATTTTTCAAATTCAGTTTTATTACAAGTACTCCATATAATACAACAATTATCAAAACAAGGTAAATACAGGCATTATAAAACATTATTTTCTTTCATTTCAGCGGATAATGAGTACGATATACGCTTTAAGAGAGCAATTTGTTTTTGTAATTTATTACAGACGTGCTTTATTTGAACAGTCCATTTTCATCTAAGTAAATACCTAATAATTTCGTGATTTCGTTTGACTTAGGCATGTTCCTTCTATATTTATATCTAATGAAAGTTTGGATTTAAATTTAGTTTCTAACACAATTACCATACAAGTCTTTTTTCGGATTTATTCCCATATTGTTTAGTTTACACCATTTACTTATATTAATCATATTGCAGGGTTCTGTGAATCACTTCAATTTTTTTTTATTTGATATATCATAGTAATATCGTCAGCATACATGTCGTACTTTAGAGTGCTTTGTACTAAATGGCATATCATTAACGTAGAAGATGAAAAGTAAAGGGCCTAATATAGACCCTTGAGGGATCCCTGATTTGGCTTCCTATATGCACCGTAGGCGAGTGCCTACACTTTTTCTCAGAATTGAAAAAAACGAATACAAAACTGCAATAAAAATGTTGGGTAAGAGCGACATATGTATAGGTCCTAATATGTATGAAATTAGCAATTATCTTATTTGAAAAAAAGTTTTTTTTCGGATTTATATTACAATTTAAATCCGTGTTATTTTATTTAACGAACAAAGTCATGTTGCCGTTTCATGAAGTTGTTCTGTTCAGAACTGTTGCGCAAACAAAAATTAGCAGGTAAAGATGACGTTGTTGACTACATAAAAGTTTTGGGTCCACTGAATTCAAAATGTAGATATTGCAAATAAGGTCGACCAGAATCCACCATACCGAGATTTCGTTAGTGCTTGTGTTGATGAGGAAACGAAGCGATGTCTTTTGGATGAAGTCCCGACATCTTGTCTGTCATTTCTTTTTCCCTTTAGGAATGTATGATTGAAACTGCAACCCCGTCTTATATTGGGCTTGTTGATACACTATCAACTTTTAAACAAAACAAAACACAAAGCAGAGTCGAAACCAAACAAGTTTCACAAAGTAGATTTAGAATAAATTTGAAACTTGAGACATACACTGTGGTAAAACATACAATTTTAAGATTGTGTCTTGCCTAGATATATAAGTAAAATTGCTTATATACACAGCGAAAGCTGTATTATTGAAGTAGTATGCTTTCAGAACTTGCCGTGCAAATTCGATCCTCCGTCACGACCAACCAATTTCATAGTTATTTATTTATTTATTTATTATTCCGTAAACTACTCCAGCGAAATGATTTATTCTAATTTCAAATACAAAATTCGTATATAAATAGTTTTTCGAAGTTCTTTTGTTGACACTACGTTCAGAATGACTATCTGTTTTATTTTAGTAGGTACCGTACTACGTATAAGTTTTAAGTTTATCTTTCATAAGTGTGATTTGTTTCATTTAAACATTCAACATATGGAAGCATAATTTGCTATTGAGTAATGACATTCGAAGCTCTTTGAGTGTCAATTTAAATTTAGCTATAGGTTTGTACTTGACTGTGAATTCCTTTGTTGAGTGCTTTATAACGATTGCACTGTGTACATGTGTAGCTAGGTGTCGTTGGAGATACGGTAAGTTAATCTAGCTCGCTTTCCTTTGTTACTCTTTTTCATTGGTTTGTAATTATATATTTAGACAAACCTATAAATTTATCACTTTGAGTAGTTTAGGACTTCTTGTTAACATACCCCCAACACTAGTGCCCACACAGTGTTTTCTTAAAAGGGACGTCTCTGCCTTTTCTACATCTTGCAAATAAATGCCTTACAATCGAATTTAAATTAATAAAAGATTTAACACCGAGTGTAGGACAAAGCCCCCCCCCCCCATCTAAAAATGACATGGTGAACAAGAGCCCCCCCCCCGAAATATACAGGTAGACAAAGCCCCCATCAAAAATACAAGAAGGACAAAAGCCCCCATTAAAATACAGGTAAGACAAAAGCCCCCCTCCTATCAAACAAATGGTAGGGCAAAAGCCCCCCCCCCCCCCCCCCCCCCGACCAGACTGACTACTATATTTTTTCAAACGCCCAGGTGCTCAAATTCAGCAAGGTTCGCACTAACTTTAAAAAAATGAAAAGAATTTGTTTTAAAGTGTATTCATAATACACATATTGAAGTGATAACAAAGTATATGATAACACATTAAATAACACATGCATGCGATACTAAATTTATAGCTTTTCATATCAGTTATTCCTCTTACAAAACAGTCCCAGATTAGTAATGTTTAATCACTTTATTTTGTGAAGGAATCAATATCCTTAGCACTACAAGTGATGTCCATACAATATTCTTAATATACTTTAAACGCATGAATATTGAAAGATAGCATCACTGATTTATGTAATAGAAATCCGTGAGGGGTACGTTACGATACCGAAATCAACTTGATTTCGGTAAAGTTACCGAAATCAACTTTTCATTACCGAAATCAACTCGTAAAAACCAAACTAGTTAAAATATTGCTATTATTTCTTCATTTTTGATGAAAAATAATGAAATAGACTTTCAGTTAAAAAATCTATTGAAAATATTGTATTTTATTGATGTTATTAACAAAAATGTAATTATTGAGTTACTTCCCTTTGTTCTAAACAACCCGTTATGTGTTTAGCATTACCGAAATCAGCTGTGAAGTTTAAATTATGTATATAACAAGTACAAATGTTGCTGCAGTGCAGCAATTGAGAAGCTCCGCGCAAAAAAATGCGCTCATTACAGATACCTTACCAAATTATTCCTACGCACAGGTCATGTTATATTCAGATTAAGTACTATTGTAGATTTTTTCCGAATGTTTTGTAAACCATTTTTTGCATAATTATACTTATCTTATGCACTGTCCATAATTAACAAGTAATTATCATAGTATTGCAAGCAATCCATAAGTCCCCTCAGCAACATTCTGATGGGCCATTGGCCATTCAATTTTACAAGTGAATGAATGACATGAATGAACTTAAATCTTTTGAAGTTCTAAATTTGTCTATATTACAGTATTGTGTTAAGTTTCCCTGCCTAGTAAGAAAATTATGTTTATACAACCTTGTCATATTATTACGATGTGGGATTTTAAAGTAACTCCTATAAGGAATGAAGAAGTTGGAGTAAAAAATACCAATTTCATAGCATATACATGTATAAAAGTATGATGAAAAGAAAATGATATAAACAAACACTACTATAATACAAACATGCATACAAAGAAAAGAAATGTAGATGAAGAGTCTTTTTTCCTAGATGTAAATTTGATGGACCGGGGGAGGGGGGCTGTTGTCCTCCGTGTAAAATTGATGGGGGTTGTCCACTGTGTCATTTTTTAGATGGGGGCTTTTGTCCGTATCCCGTTTTAACTAAACTACATTGTAACGATTAGATTTAATCAAATAAAAAAACCTTAGTATCCTTAATTAAAGCCGTGTTTAGTTGTAGCATTCGATGAAATTCCGTAAAATGTTGTTCAACTAATGTGCCAATAAGGCTATCGATATCATCCGCATCTTTTCTATATTTTTTATTGCTTCTCCTTTTTGTGACAATAATATCTTTAGCTTCATTTAAATTATCCAATCACAGTCTGGCAAGCTGTTGATTCGCGCCAACTTTGATAAACAGCGGTAAAAGAAGCACAAAGAAGTCAAAAACAAATAATTTTCAGGTAATATAACTTTTCAGTAATATTTTAACTTGTGGAATGCTCCATTTAATAGAGTATTCACTAAAGTAATGTTTAAAATAAATTATTTTTACGATCCAGTCAGATTAAAAGACATACACACGATTTAGCAGCGAAGTTTTATGGACTTGCAAAGTTTGTGCAAACATTCATCTGTTCATCGCGATATTTTATGTAAACAAGGAAAATACCGCAGTTTTGATATTTAACAAACTGTTTTAATTGTTAACGTTTTCGCTTTGTGTTTTTCTATTATCTGTATATAACTCGAATTCGATATTTTGTCTGGAAACCAAAGATTAGAAGTCGTGGTATAGAGAATAGGCAACTTAGGCTCATTTCGTATATGTAGGTATATTAGTGTATAAAATATAAAGGGTGATAAACATAGGGGTCTAACTCTATTCTAGATTGCCAAACAGAATAGTATTAGATGTGCCAAAGCAAGATCCTGAGATATTTTCGTTCAGCGTCAGTATCTCGCTTTTATTTTTTTGTAGAGGTGAGGTATTGCACAGGCACAAAAAAGCACAATATCTCGTCGTGCAGTACAATTTGTTGGGAGTACCAAACAGAACAGTTGAACTTGCATTCCACCCACTAAGCTCTATCAGTGATTTTTCTCACTTAATTGGGAAGAGGCCTTAGCGGTTAGCCCATTGATTTTGGGGAAAATGTTGCTAAAATTGCTAATTTGGGAAGTTAAAAAGCAGGTTTAAGTTCAGATTTTTGGGACATGATTTTAAAGATAATTTCAATTGGGAAAAGGCCTTTTATAGGAGAATGTTATACCTGGATCCTACATATTACTGGACAAAATATGAAGTTTTTTATCTGTACATTTTCAGGGCTCCAGATAATTTTTTAGGGCAATGAGTATTTACTCATTGATTTTTTTGTGAATGAGTAAAACTTGAAATCTGAAATTTGACAGGAGTATTTTAACTCCTTAAAATGTATGTAAAAGAGTAAAAGATTTATTATGCTTCCATGTTTATTGTATTATTATACGTGTAATACAAGATATGTCAAAGTCATTTCTTTTGCTTTTTGGACTCTCTTGGTTTATAATCTTGCATTTCCAAACGGCATACGTTTTATCTGAACCTGAGGCATGTTTCTGTTGCTCGTACGTGGCAGCGCTAATTATTTCATTAATTATAAACGTCACAATTACTTTTGGGTCGATTTTTTTCCGGCTGAAAATACGAGTCAATCGTTTTAACTTTAGACAGCGACATTGTACCGGTTAATTCCACCACCCTACTATACATACGCTAACAACCGATGATAGTCGGAACTACAGGAAGTAACCGTTAAGACGTTGCAAAGCATTCAGGCGAAATTGAAAATAAAATAATCACCGAGTTTACTTTCGGTTACATTTACGCGAAAGAAATGTTGCTCAATGCGTAACCTGAATTTTGTGTGCGTTTTCATACGCTTAAATTTTGTTTTGAATGCGTAAACGGGTTATTTCCATGCGTAATTTACGCGTATACGCATCTTATCTGGAGCCCTGCATTTTATTTTAAATAATAAAAAAGAATGGAGTTTTACCTAAATAATTTTGGGTTCTTAATGCACGTAAACATTCCTTTATCAAACATAAATATTTAACAGTACAAATGTGTCTTTAAAGTAGGGCATTATTAGAGGGAAAAAATCGTGTTAACAACTCAATTTACCAGACATTGTGTTTCAAAAAATTTTGAAGTCGTGAATTGAAATCAATCTTTAAATAATCAGCAAGGAAACTACGACTATTGAATGGCAAGGTTAAGATATTTGAAAAACTTAGTATTTCACTAGAAATAGACACGGCAGCCATGCCTGTTATAAAGAGGCCAATATATAGGGTGAAATTGAAATTAACACTATGAACTCAATTGAACATATGAAACATTTTAATATTCAAATGGAATTCTGTTCTTTGTCATACAGTTTCCTTTTGGTCATCATGTACATTTTACAAAAGCCATAAAATCATTTTATTTACATTTCATGTAGAGTTTCCTCCCATGGGCGTAACCATTTCCTTGTATGATTTTTAATTTGCACTTCTTTGTAAAAGACGACAGCGAGATACTTGTTTAGACTAAATTTAAAATTCTTTATGATCATTAAAATATGTTACAATTGTCTCTTGAGGTAACGTTGAAAAGAATTAAAAGTTAAACCTATCTAAAAAAAACCCATTAAGGGTCTCCATAGTAGTTATATAAAGAAAAAAAACACTGGTATAGGTAGGAAAATCACTGTCAATAGGGAGAGCACTGAGTAGTACACAAGTCTGTGGTTCAATCCTCTTGCAATGCATAATTTTTCAGTGAAAATTGATTGCAGACATTGATTAGCTGGTAATCAAAATTTCAAGCCTTGGGCAATCAACTCAATGCCTGAGGATTTTTCAGGTCTACCATAATTTACAAAAAAAAATTGATTATATAGATTTTATTTTACAGATTCAGAATGTCAGCGCAAGTGCAACGGAAACTTGAATTTCAAGTTAGGAAGTCAACAAGATCCCAGACACAAAAATCTTTAGAATCAACAAAATCCACACCAAAAGTTTCTACTGGCCAGAAAAATACACCAAGATCAACACGCCGCTCAGCCAGAAATAAGCAAGCAGATGATGAAAATTTAACACCAGTCATAGGGAAAGATTTGCAAGCATCACCGCGTAAACGATTGAGTGATGATAATGGTATGAAGAATTGTGTGATTAAAAAAGTGATATTCCGCAGTAAAACTCAGGTGGGGGGGGGATCAGCTAGTCAAAATTTATCTGTGAAAAATTACTTAGTTCTAGCACCGAGTTTCTTGTAATTGACCTTTTCGAAAACCTAGCTAAACACCGTTTTCCGGTACGATACGGATTTTGCTCTGGGGAATTACACAAAATGAAGTACATAACACTATTACATGATATTTCTATTTTTCTATGATTATTTTACCGTTTAAGGTGAAAAAACTTGATGTGTTTGAAAATAATCTATGTTTCTTTAATATGTTTTGCAAATTTTGCAAAAATTAAATTGTTATAATAAAAATCAATAAAATTAAAACAGTCGTTGTGGCATCTTCCGTGATAAATAAACATTTTCTACGTAAACCTGGGTATTTACTTTATATTTTGTATGGAATGATTCATTCAATGATATTTTATTATTTTCTTACAAAGAAATCACTTTAATTCAAAAAAGTCAAAACATAAGCTTTTGTTTTTACACCGATTGGGGAATTTTTCCCAAAACTATTTACAGAAAGTACCGGAAAAAACTTTTCTAATTTTTTTAAGGAAATATACTTTTTTTTAGACAATAGAATAATTTGAGTTTTTTAAAAATGCCACCATTTTTAATAACAGTGTGGAATTACATGCATTTAGGTGTTAAGACAACTTCACAGTTAAATTTTAACCTTCAAAATTAGAAATTTTTTTTGCAGATAAAAATTCCCACAAAACCACACTATCCAATAAGAAAAAAAAAGAGAACCAGCCCCGTGCAAACGTAGAGATAGCACCTATTCGTACCAGTTGCCGC